>NC_072766.1:19153526-19436026 GCF_022539595.1 Amphiprion ocellaris
GCGCACACACTTCAGCATCCTGCAGTCACGTGACCTGTCCCCGTAGCAGCAGCAGATTTCAGCACCTTGGACAGAAACTCCGAGGAGGAGAGATACGGAGGGAGAGACACGCAGCTTCTCCATGTGGATCTTCCATCCTGGTTCTGCAGGGATGATCCACAGGATGAAGCTGCGAGAACCGTTCTGGTTCTGCAATTTATCGGTGGATGTAATTTACACACAAACCCAACGAGAGGAACGATTTATTCCTCAGAATTACAACCCCATGTGGGAAAAAGTCCCCATGAAAGCCAGCATGAGGAGTCGAGATAAACCCCCACAGCAACACTTAAACCTTCTCTTAAAGATTTACTTGAATTCCTCACAGTCTGGGAAATATATCAGGAAAACTGAAGGACAGTTTAGAAGTGAAGCAACAACATATTTGTTTTTACCTGAGCCAGAGAAGGGATGATTCTGCTGCTGTCAGTGTCACTGATTTACTGATGTCCATCCTTTGGTTATCCCAAAGAAAATTGATTTGCAGTGTGAGCAGATTGATAGACCACTAGTAGCGGTAACAGAATGCACTGTAAAAATTTCTGTTTTTTAAACAGTTTTAAACAGTACTTTTTTTTTTTTAGCAAATTGCTGTCATTTTATAGATTTACACCATTACAGATAACTTTCAAAATTTGCAAAATAAATAAGTAAGTAAACGGACCAAAATTGTAAATAAAAACTTTTATAAAGAATAATTTTCTTTTCATTTGACCATAAAAATGCACAAATGTTTAACTGTAGTTTTTCCAGCAAAAAAAGATAAATAAATAAATGGCTGATAACTGTAACCAACTAATGTTTGTTTTCCTGTTTTGTTAAATTACAGACACAATCTTTTAAAACTCCAGAAAAAAGTAATAATTAAATTTTTTCAAGTTAAAACGGAAAAACAAGCCAAAAATGTAGATGATATCTGCATCAAAAATCTGTACTTTTGCAAATAGAAAGTTGTTCTTTTACAGCATCAGTGTCAAGATTAATAAGACGAACATTTTCCTGAGTGAAGCTGAAGGTGGCGGCCTCAGTGTGAGTACCTGCCTCTGGAGGTGGAACTGGTGTATGTGTATTACAAAGTGAAATGACCAATGGGATGGAAGTGTTCCAGATTTTCATACTTTTGGAGATGAGAGATCTGAAAACAAGGAGCCTTAGAGACAGTGGGGTGATGTGAGTGCAGTTAGAGTATTTACTGAAGTGATCAAGTTCAGTTTTGAGGCATTTGTACTCGATTTGTGTACAGCCATTTTCTGCTACTTTCTACCTTTACTTTCTTGTACTTTGTATTCAAATTAATTGTTACAGGGTGGCTGGGGAACCCAGGCCCAGACACAGAGAGACTGGCAGCAATGTGAATTAAAGAAAGGCTTTAATTACACCAGAGAACTAAAACAATACATAAACGGAGAACTGAACTGGGAGAAAGCAAAACTAAACCAAACCACTACTAACAAACACTATGAAAAAACAGAAGATCACTAAACTAGAACTACGCGAAGGAGGGGTACTTACAAGATGGGGGAACTAACAACAGAAGGGGAAGGAAAGCAGGCTCAGGAAATCTGAGGTGAATGGAGACGAGACTAGAGCTACTGGAGACTAGAGCTGGAGACAAAAGCAGGGCTAGCGAGAATCCAAAAGCAGAACTGAGTCCAAATGAGGGATATCCAGTGCAAAGGGAAACAGAGTCCGACAACAGAGTCCATGAAGGCATGTGGGTAACTATGATCCAGCGGGGAGTGAATGAAAGGACAGAGCTTAAATAGGTGGAGGTGAGGTGGAGAACAGGTGAATGGAGTGAACTGATTATTGCAGCTGACACTCATTGCAGTAATTAACTGATGGCAGAATGCAGGCAGGAGAAACAGGGAGAGAGAGAGAGACATGAGGGAGAGGTGACAGACAGAGTGAACCAAAGAGACAGGACAAAACAGAAACAGATCAGAACCCAAGGGAGAAAGGAGGAAAAATGGGGAAGAAGGGGAAAGAAGGGCAGAAGCTGGAGCAGGATCATTACATTAATACAATATTTTACGAGTTCATTAAACCAGCGACTGTATTTTTTTTTTTTTTGACTTGTGACCTCTTGTAACCAAAACAACTGAAAAAGAGACATTTACCTTCTAATCTTCTCAGATTGGTTCATTTAAATGACTATTTTGCACCAGAAGATGTCAATTTACTGAATCAGAGAAAGTAAAGATCAGGAAAAAGTGAGAAAGCTAATTTAAAATTGTGTATCAGATATTTTTGTCTTCCCACTGATCACCTTCCAACCCATCATATTTACAGTGTGACCCTTGGATGGGTGTCTGAGTCACACATATCACAGGTTTCCACCCTGGGTTGATCCTGAAACAGCATGTTTTATTCTATGGATTGAACTACAAAGCTGAAGATCTTTCCACACTGCCACATGCATCTTTCTCCCTCTCTTTGTCTCTCACCTTTCAAGTGAAAGGGAAGATGGATGAAAGTGTTGCAAGAGCACACTTCCTCTGCCCATATTTGCACTTCCTGTGAAATTAATTGGCTAAAAACACTATTCACCACCCATGCTGTCAGGGACACGGGTAGCTTCTGCTGTCCCTCACGAGATGTATCAAATGGGTTTGGGTCAGTATCCTCATAATTTTAACATCACTTCTTTCTGTCTTTATACCTACAAGTGAAATTGAAGTCACATCTGCTGTGAGCTTGCACTGATTTGTCAGCATCACCACAAATTTACTCCCATGACAGAACAAGGGATTGTCTTATTCCAGCAAATATATGTTTTGAAATAATCTGTGGCCACTAGACCTTTGTCCTTGTCTTCTTCTGTCCTGTGCAGCCCCTTTTTTTTAGAAAACAGAGAGTTAATAAAAGCCTCTCAACGCTGGCCACTGCTGGTACATTTACATATCTAAGAGGGCAAGAGAGATACTCATTAGGGTTGGCCCATAATTAATTCTGGATTAGCATATTGGGGCGAGGACACACACAATGGTTTATTTCATCACAGGGTGTTTCACAGTGGGATCACAGTGCTTTATCTGTGTGGGATCATTAAGAGGATCCTGGGAGGTAACAGGGGATAACTGAGTGAGATTCGACTGCTCTTGCTTCTGCTCTTTTTATTGAACAGGAGATATGACACTCCACTTCTCATAAGTATTTCATTTCTTTCCCTTTAGTTTTTGGCAACAGGTGCGGTGAAGAGTGGCAGGAAAGAGCAGAGAGATGCAGCAGTACAGCATGAGCTGCACTTCATCCCCATGCAGCCATTAGCAGGCTGAGCCCACCAGGACGCCCTAAGCTCAGCTCTGCTGCCGTGCTCCTTCCATCCCATAATCAGCCCCTCAGACAGGAGTGGTAATGAGGTGGAGATTCTCCTCTCTGACTGCCACTGATAGTAAAGATTATTTTTATGGCTTCCTATTATAGAAGGTTTAAAATGGAGAGCGAGGCAGAAGATTGGAGAGACAGAGTGCTGATGACATTTGACAAAGGTCATGAAGGGGATTCAAACCCATAAAACTGTGGCCAATCAAAAAGCAGCTTTCAGAGGGCGGCACCACAGCTGGAGGTGATTTCAGGCATATTGTGCAACAGGATTTTGAGGCATCCTTTCTGGGTTTCTGGGTTGCTGCGTATCAAAAGTCAAGCCAGAGTTGCTCATCAACAACAGTGAGATAAAAAATGGGGTTAATGGAGCACTCAGATAATCAAATAGACTATTAAAGCTGCATAAGTATAGCTTTTTGGCCACTGGAGGGCAGAGTAACTAAGAACCCCACAACTCTGACATATACTTTATGATTTAGAATTGGTGTCTCTGGCCATCTGACTCCAGTTTTCTCACTTCTCCAAGCTTGTTTTGGTCCCCATCAATTACTGAAACAAAACTGGTTTACTTTCTAGATTTTTAGCGTCCATTGCTCTATATTAGAATTTATCTGAGAAATTAGATCTTCATCCAAAATATTACAGTCATATTTAAGACCGTTAGTGTCCGTTGTTGGCGAATTTAGTACCTCATAAGTTTTTGCCAATTCTGGTTCATAACTGTGTGTGTAAATTGCATCCGTTTTATAAATTGCCAAACCAGAATTAATTATGACACACTCAAGATAATGAAAATATAATTTAATTTTCTCCTGTCGTACAAGTGATAAACAATATTTTAGTGTAAGGTCCCAGGGCTGCAGTTTTTAATGTCTAAAATTGTCGATGTTTGAGGTTTGGTGATTTATGACATTGATTACAACACAAAGTAAATCATTTTTGACCTAAATATGGATCTTTAAATTTCAAGTCACCGTTTAATAGATAAAATGAGGATTATAAACCTTAAGCAGGAGGTGCACACCCTGGCAGTCTTGATCCAGTCCTGAAAAACAATTTAAAGACATTGAAGTAATAGAAAGACTTGCTGGGTAAGGAAAGCAGCTTTGTTGGCATTTAATTAACATTTGTCAGTTCAATTTAATGTGCGTGCATGTTTAGCCCAACAAACATTACATATACATAGATATGATACCATTTGACTTCAAAGCCATACTAATCAGAAGATGATGGCACAAAGTCAAAAAAACACAAAACAGTTTCTTATGCATTTTATTGTAACTTGTGGTATATTACATACCCTCCTTCTGATTCATTAAAGATTTGCTGTTTGCCCCTCTGCCTCAGTGTTTGCATCAGTGACAGTGTTCATTCTCCCTGGCGACAGATTGGCCAGCTTCGGCAGCTCTCTGACTCTGGGATTTGGCTGCAGCGCTGCGCACTCTGCTGTGCCAGGTACTGCATGCAGGGTCACCACCTGGCTGCGGCATCGTCAGGCCGAGCAGCATCTGAACTGACAAAAAGCAGGAGGTTTAGACAGGGACAAACACAACCACAGATATGACCTACATATGGCAATCGCTGCCCCAGCATACACAAATTAAGCAGGGAGAGCGGATAAATGATGGCTCAGACCTTGAAAATTAACCACGAAACAGAAAATATGCAATTTTTCAAACAACTGATCTCATTCTTGTCCCTTTATCATTATTGGTGTATTCTGAGATTAAGCAATTAGCTATTTCTCAACAGATTTTATTTTTTATTCTTTATGAGCAGCACCCTAAAAAGAAGAAAAAAGCTCATTGCCTTTTTTTGCCTCTTCGTTTGCACAATGACTCATCATCACAGAAAGGGGACAAAGATGTGAATCAAAACAAGAGACATTTTCTACTATTCTTGAGAGCAGATCAGCATGTTTGAATATTTTATTTTATCAGCCAGGCCTCATTTGATTGTCAATTGAATTAAAACTTTCTGAGCAACAGGCAGAAACCTAAACAGTCTTTGTAGCAGCACAACTCATAACGTAACTGTCAATGTGACGAGAGAAAAACCTCACGGCATTTTAGCACTTCTTTCACGCATAGTTTGCTAATTCTTTGCTGGTTAAATATATATTATAATACACATTTGTAATGAACTTCTTCAATAAGTTTTATCCAAGAAGTAGTTATTTAAGAAAGCCAAATATGAGATCTGAAATCACAGAAGCTAGGACAAAACTTGAAAAAAATCTAAACAGAACAACTGTGAAGTATTTTCTTAAATGTGAACTTAATGGTAACAAATAGCTTTTACTTGTCGAGTATCGGCAGCGACCAGCCCTAAGATGCAGCTAAATATGTTACCATACATCCCAGGTACTGCTTATTCGCTCTCTCCCACCCCTTGCACCCAAACCTCCACCATGTGACCCTGCCAGAGTGGCATCTGTGTCTCTGTCTAACAGGTGTCACTCCCACTAGCGTCGCACACTGCAGCGCCAAACGGCTGGCCGGAAGATATATGCTAATGCCATGCAAATGCCATATAGCAGATCTGAAGGTGAGGCATATTAATGAAAGGCGAAGCATCATAATCAGCCAGAAGAGTGCACTGTCCTTGACAAGCAGCCTGCTGCATCTTCAAATGCTACCAAAGGTCAGCGGACAGCACATCACTGGAGACACTGCTGAAGCTTTAGGCAACATCTGCTGTGACACATGGCTGCAAGGACACATGCATGGGGTCGCGTGTGCTCGTCAACATGCACGCATTTGTGCATTTGTACTTGCAGACATTGTCCACCAAAACTCACATATGCACACGAACACACAGTCCTGCTGTGGGATGAAGGAGTGTGACTCATGAGGGCATGTGTTCATTATTATAATATAGTCAGCGTGGAAGCATCTCGAGCTAAACGTACTTTTGGTTAAAAGAAATATATGGTAGATTCTCCAGACTGTCCCTGTTTTTACATGAAAATTGTTTGCAAGGTTCACGAGTTGGCAAGTGAAATTTATGTTTGACCCACACTTGCCCAATTCCCACAGTTTGTGAAGTACAAAGTTAGAGCACAGAGTCAGCTGAGGGTCAGTTTGGCACAATGTGTCACTACAGCATGTGAAGAAGCAACAGGATGACAGTTTTTATTCAGTTAAGCACATATTTGTATTATTTGTTATTTATTTTTTTTAATTTTATTTATTTATTACAGTCAAAATGCTGAGCTTCCAAACTTATTTCTGCTTCCGGGGTCATGTGGTGAAAATGACATTTGTGTGCATTTCTCAAAATTCCAAAAGAGCTACTATCAGTATTCCTTCACTTCTAGAAAGTGGAGCCAATGAGGAAGCGATCTTAATCTTGTGGTTTCAAAAAAGAAGACCAGTTGTATAGAAGTCTATGAGAAAATGACTGTGATTCTCACTTGATTTATTGCTTCAGTGAACATTTTCCAAGTGAGTTTATGGTTTTAATCTCTAATTGTTACGGGCGGGGGGAAGCAGGAGAACCCAAGCGCAGACACACAGAACTGGCTGACAGGTGAATAACTGAAAGATTTATTTAAACAACAACTGAACCAATACATTAGTGGGGAATGGAACTGGGGGGAACAGAACTTAACCAACTACTAAAACTCTAACTCTATAAATACAAAAAACGGAAGTTTACAAAACTGAACTGAATTACAAAACTAAGCTGGGTAGGGGTACTCACGACATGGGGAAACTGAGAACCGAGGGGGAAGACAGGCTGAGGAAAATCCATGAACAGGTTGGAGCAAAATAGAGTCCAAGAAGGGGAAATCCAGGAGGGGGGAGAGCAACAGAGTCCATGGGGCTAAAGCAGTCCGGAGGTGGCAGGCTTGGTGGGGGGAAACAGAATCGAAGCAGGATGTGAATCTTTGAGGGTATGTGGGTCGATGATCCGGCAGGGAGTGAATGAATGAGCAGGGTTTAAATAGTGAACAGGAGATATTGCGGGCAGGTGAGCTGATCACTGCAATGTGAGTCAGGTGTAGTAATCAGGTGAGTGTAGACAGGTGAGAAGGGAGAGCAAGACACAGGGATGAGAGACAAGAGGGAGAGAAATGACATATAGAGGGAGCCAAAGGGACAGGTCAAAACAGAAACAGATCAGGAGCCAAGGGAAAAAGGAGGAAAAAAGAGGAAGAAGGGAGAAGAAGGGCAGGGGCTAGAGCAGGATCATAACACTAATCTCCTTCAATACACCCTCGCAAGGAAAATAGATGATAACGTATGGTATGTTTTAGGGTGTGCTACCTTGTGGCTGAAAAGTTGCTACTGTATGGGCATGCATAGCGTCCTTGCATTCTTAGACAGATTCACCTCTCGTTTGTCACAAGAAAGCAAGAATCTAATTCCAAACCTGAGTCTTCAACTTGATAGTCAAACCAATGGGTCATGTCCATTGTTGTATACAGTTTATGATATGGCTTCTTCACATGAAAGGGGTCACTTGTAGTGATAAAGTCACCGTGGATTATCACCTACCTCTGCAGCTCTACTCACTTCTACAGAACTTTATAGTCTTTCAGCAATTTTGTTGTTGTTGTTGTTGTTGTTGTTGTTTTCTTTGCTGCAATTTTACTTTCTGGTTTGCTCTTAATATTTTAATAATGTCATTTTTGGCTTCAAGAAACAGCTTGCGGACTAACAGACACCAGAAGTTTGCAAATAACTGATGAACATCGCAGAGAATTTAAAAGCTGAAGAACTATACACCAAAAACAGAGCAACAAGGAGAGTCAGTAACGGATTTCACTTCTTCAGGTGAATAGGAACAGGGTTCAAAATGAATGCTAACAGGGCTCAGATGATGAAAGTGTTAATAAGTAACTGGTGGTATCAGAGACTGGAACAAACTCTCCTTGAACCTCTGTAAAATCAGCAATCAGCAAAGGATTATCAGATTTTGTATCAGAAATACTTTGTTCACGTTCTCAACCATCTACTGAAAACTTTACCAATCTGCACGGTTTTGAAATATAAATGACTGAAATCTTCCTTTTAGTGTCACAGTTCATGCAACACACTGCTTCACCACACAACATTATTGCTTTGCAGATTTTGTCAGATCCAGCACTGATGCAGCAGAGCACCAGTGATATAAAATGTAAGTAAACAACAGGAAGTACCATAAAAGTAAACTTACAAAGACAAAGCTTTAGCCTCACAAGCACAGATGATCACAAATTTACTGTAGACACACACAGGTGAGTGCAGAAACACACCCACACTGAGCTAAACGCTCAAAACAAACATATTCCAGTAGAAAGTGCCATCAACAGTTCAACCTCTCTTCTGTCTTGTTCCTTTTATAGAAGCTGTTTGCTGAAGAGGCCCAAAATTCGATCATGCATTTTCTCTTGACTGAAGCCCTCCATATTTAGAGAGTCTATTTGTGGCAGTGTCTCTCCACTGTTGCCTTTGCCATGCCCTGAGGAGAGAGAGAGAGAGGGAGGGGGACTAATAAACCTCCCAGAGTATGCCTCGCTTAGCTTCAAAACTGCAGCAGAACTGACGCTCGCCGCCTGCAGTGCACAACAGAGCATGAACATACTGAACAAACTGGAATAGGCACAGTACTGAAGAGTGGCATAACTCGAAAAATAGACCGTCTGACCTGTGCAGGTTCTTGAAATCCCTCCTTGCCACAGCCTGGGGTTGAACATCAACAGCTGTGTCTAGTAAAGGGACTTTAAACAGAGTGGTCCTGCCACCTCCTCGAGAACACAACAGTCAGCACAAGTGCATCAGGAAGAAAAAGAAGACTATTAACTATAAAATCTGTCCGAGAAGACATGGTGTTCATTTTTATACAACTTGTAATTTCTGAGCAATAAATAAGATAAGATAAGATAAGATAAGATAAGATAAAGATAAAGTTCTTTATTTCTCCCCACTCCAGGGGAAATTTACATTGTTACAGCAGTTTTATTTACAATATATACAAGGGTGGCAAAATTTTTAACAGAAAAAATAAAAATAAAAATAAAGTTTAAAAGAGCAAAGATGTGCAGTGCAAGAATGTCTGTGCAAATAAACATGATTATCTGGCATTCCCCAGTACATAATCATTAATATACTTTACATACAACAGTAGTTATCATAGTTATTTTAAACAATACATGAGGTAACTAATTTGGATCTATAATTAGATTACTTCTGAGGGCATGTCGAAATTAATGTTTCATATCACTCTCCTCCTTCAGGCTCATTTTTTTTCTAATGTAAGAGCATCGGCATGTTATCCATTTTGTTCATTGTGCTAAAGAAGAATATAATTCGGCATTCACTGGAAAGGAGTAGCCTTTAAACTTCAGATCCTTTTGGCACTACCATTGTAATTGCTACATTAAAGTAGTTAAATTACAATAAAAAACTGCTAGTTGCAGATAATTCGACTTTTATGTTCTTCAGAGAGGCGAGATAACTCATAAAGGACTGACATCTAATCTCATCAAATCAACAAGAAGTCAGAGCAGGTAGATGGAAAGAAAGGCAGCACTTTTTAAAACCAGATTTGGCAAAGAATGTAAACTTGTGGTACATCTGGGCCGAGATAAACAACTAAAAACATTATTTTCAGTCTTTTCTAGGGGTACCATCATTTTTGTCCAGGCCTGTTTCGTGAGTTTATTTTTTTTTTAATAATGTTGAACTATGGTTCAAAATCAATGTCTGATTTTGATTGATTAATTTTCTTAGAATTTTTATTTATTATTACTTTTGTCAGATTCAAATTATTTCTGTGACCATTGTGGGTTTTTCTTTCATCAACCGGGGGGTACCAACAATTTTGTCCACGTGTGTGAGTTGTAGCTTTGTGTGAGAAACACAGAAACATAAACAGTAGCTGAACTCAAATGTTTAAATGCAACAGTGACTTAAGTTATTCCTTTTTGGTCCATTCATATACTGCACTTCATAGCCTTTAGAGTATCTGCATTTATAGTCCCTTAGTAAGACTGACCAGACTAAAAACAATAAAGTCTTTCTTTATGCAGTAGTGACTGCAGTGTCTGCTCATCTCTCTATATCATCACAGGTTATGTTTTTCTTGTGGATGTGCAAAGTTTATGTAGTTTGCACAGCTGGCCTGTTGCATTTCTGCAGCCATGGCTCTCATGCATTCTAGCTACGCTTTACTCATTTGCACAAAGGCTGCCAGCGACTGTACGCAACACAAACAGTTTGTCAGACATCAGTGCAGCTATAAAAGACACAAGTGACAGTATGTCAAATCAAGTCAGATTTAAAACGCCCTGGAAAAATGCTCTAATGGATCAAAAAAGGGGGGGGCAAAGGCAGAAATCTTGGCAACAGTGTAGGAATCCTTCTCCTAAGTTTGACAGGTCAGAAGTAGCATTAGCAGAAATACAACATCCATCCATCCATCCATCCATCCATCCATCATCTATACATCGCTTTATCCTCACTGGGGTAGTGGGGGGCTGGAGTCTATCCCAGTTGACTTAGAGTGAAGGCAGGGGACACCATAGACAGGTCACCAATCTATCACAGGGCTACATATAGAGACAAACAATCACACTCACATTCATACCTACAAACAGTTTAGAATTACCAATTAACCTGAGCATTTTTGGACTGTGGGAGGAATGAACGGGGGATCTTCTAGCTGCAAGGCGACAGTGCTAACCATCAAGACTCTGTGCGGCCAGAATTACAACATCAAGTACATAATTAATCACATAATGTATAATATCAGTAATTGTTAGGTGTCATTAGTTAATGGTCATGAAGTGAAGACTCACAGAGAAGATGTCAGGCAAGACATACAAAAGCGTCACCCACAAAACCTCTTACTGCACTGAGACCCAGAGAGAGGACAGACAACACAGATATACAAGAGGTATACACAAGAGACCAGAGGCAGAACTCAAGGATGCCGTTCACACAAACAGAAGAACAGACACACAGTGCTGGAGAGTGAAGAGGAAGAAAACATGCGAATCAAGAACAGTAATGGAAAAAGTGAGGCGAATGGAGCCTTGTTTGTGCTGCTGCTTAAGAAAATGTATTGATACCATAAATTCTACTATCAGTCTCTGAATTAAATACAACACCAGTGACAGCTTCCACAAAAACATGCTCTCCAATAGAAACGTCTTCCTTTGAAAACTCATTTCAGAAAATGTTCGTATTATCCTCAGCAACTGAATGCATTTTTTATGGGATGACACTTGACTGAAAAAAATACTCTTTTTCTTGTATGTAGCTCAGAACAAGCAAGATTGTATTAACTTGCTGTAATAAAATGGCAAAACAAGAGCAAAGGTCTGAACCTTTCGTCCCAGGATTGTGTGTATTGATGGACTCTCTTTGACACTGTACTCTGCAGCAAAGTTTTGCTTCTTCTCTTTTGTTATCCTGTCTCTTTGATGAATATAAAAATCAAATTGGCTGCAAAGAGCAATTTTCGAGAGTGGAGTTATAAACAACCTCATAAAAGATTCTAAACCTCTTCTCTTTTTTTTTTTTTTAAACAGAATGATACCGAAGATACAAACTGTGATGGGTTTAGGGAAGTCCTGCTCCTTGTGTTCCACAGCCCTGCTAAGGCGGAAAAGCCATAAAGTTGCGTTACTCACAAATACCAAGGTGGATGTGGGATCTGGAGAGTTCCTTCAGGGAACTGGACCACATTCTTGAACAGAACACACCAACACAAACAGAACAAGTGATAAAAGACGACGCAGACATTTCATTTATCCAGCAGGTGTCAGAAAAGAGAGGGAATCTCAGCCAGACATATGACACACAATCTATCATCTCAAAAAAATCTAATTTCATTGAAATTTTAATTTGTATTATTGCCCACTGTTCCAATCTGCTGTCACAGGCAGGATATTTTTATCTTCTTACTCTAAAGTGGACATTTTCTAATGAACGCATTTGAAATATGACTAGCTGTTGTCAATAGAGACACTGATACACCAGCATGAGTTAACTGAGGGATTATTCAGTGAATTAAGTCTCTCTTTGTCTTCTTGTGATCTAATTCATCCACAGTTGTTAAGTATTGGCATTGATGAGCTGAATCTGTATTGACATTGGTAAATAAACTCCTAATAATGCTGGTATGCTCAGTACACATGTGCCTGTTACTTATAGGCCCTCACATTGTTGTGCTGCTGACCAGGAGGTACAGAGCTCTGATATTAAGGATCCTGAACAGCACAACTGTTGTGTCCATGACCAGCCATCACTACATGTTCCCGAGCCTCCACTCACACATGCCTCTGACTGACTTTAGGTGGGGACATGTTGCCCAGCAGATGGAGGTGGGAATGGTGGCTGATATCTCTGCTGTTGCATCATGGTCTGGGTGTGGCATCAAACGTTAGTCCTGCTCTCTGAAACAAACCTCCATTGCTGAGACCACATCGTTTCAGCACAGGTCTAATCATGGACCTTGTAGCTGTACTGACTCTGCACAGATGTTCTCCATGATGCTGTATGACCAAGCACTGAGGAGAATTACCCCGTGTGCTGCTCTGGATCAACAGTAGCTGGGCCCTAATGATCAGATGGGTCTGATACTGACACAGACTGATAGGAAGCTGGTTTAAGAACTTTTCCTTAATGTTGAATAAAACTGTTAGCAGACGTGCATTTGTCAAACCAACCATTTGGTCATTATCCATGTTTTGTATGGTATTTCCCTCCACTGAGTTTTGAGAGATTATAACTAAGGAAAGCCAGGAAAGCCACGGGTCCTGATGGCATCAGCTCCAGACTCCTCAGAAAGTGTGCAGACCAGCTCTGTCAGGTGGTCTGCTACATCTTCAACCTAAGCCTAAGACTGGAAAGAGATCCTGCCATGTGGAAGACTTCTTGTGTGGTTCCAGTTCCAAAGACCTCGTGCCCCAAGGAGCCCAACCACTTCAGACCTGTGGCCTTAACCTCTCACCTGATGAAGGCACTGGAGAGGATCCTCCTGAACCATCTACACCCCCTGGTGAGTCCAAACATGGATCCCCTGCAGTTTGCGTACCAGCCAGGGACTGGGACGGATGATGCTGTCCTCTACCTGCTGCAGAGATCCCTGTCTCACCTGGAGGACACTAGGAACACCGTGAGGATGACGTTCTTCGACTTCTCCAGTGCCTTCAGTACAATCCAACCCTCACTGCTGAGGGTGAAGATGGAGAGAGTGAGGGTCAGTGACCAGCTGGCTGCATGGACCATGGACTACCTCACAGACAGACCACAGTATGTGAAGCTAAAGGACTGTTTGTCTGATGTGGTGGTCTGCAGCACAGGAGCCCCCCAGGGTACAGTACTCTCACCTTTCCTCTTCACCCTCTATACATTGGACTTCTGCTACTCCACAGACAGTTGTCATCTCCAGAAGTTCTCCGATGACACTGCCATCATAGGATGCGTGTCAGAGGGGAATGACTGTGAGTACAGGAAGGTCATCATGGACTTTGTCTACTGGTGTGAGCAGAACCACCTTCAAATGAACGCCAGCAAGACAAAGGAGATGGTGATCGATTTCCACAGGAAACCCTCATACACTCCACCGCTGAACATCCAGGACTTAACATTGAGAGAGTGAGGACCTACAAGCACCTGGGTGTTCACCTAAATAACAAACTGGACTGGACAGATAACACTGACTCTGTATATTAGAAGGGTCAGTGTCTATACCTGCTGAGGAGACTTGCATCATTTGATGTTAGCAGGCCACTGCTGAAGACCTTTTATGACACTGTGGTGGCATCCATGGTCTTCTATGCAGTGGTGTGCTGGGGAGGGGGATAAGGCTCTGAGTGTGATAAGAACAGACTAAACAGACTGATTAAAAGAGCCAGCTCAGTCTGTGGCTGCACCCTGGACTCCATGGAGGTGGTGGGAGAGAGGAGGGCTCTGGCCAAACTGTCGTCTGTCATCGGAAATGCCTTCCACCCTCTGCATCAGACTGTGAACTCCCTAAGAAGTGCCTTCAGCAACAGACTGTTACACCCTAAGTGTAAGAAGGAACATTTCCGCAGGTCGTTTATTCCAACATCAGTCAGACTTTACAATGCCGCCATATAAACTGGTCTACCTCTGTTACTGCTGCACTTTTTTCCCTTACATATGCATAACTTATGTGCAATAACCTCATCCTCATGTAAATAGTCTTCTTTTAAAAAAAACATCTTCTGTGTATATAATGTTCTCTGCGTTTTTGCACTGTGTTTCTAATTTATTGTTGTACTGCCTTTATATTTTTTTTCCACTTGGAGCTGCTGTAACGGTGAACTTTCCCCACTGTGGGATCAATAAAGTTTATCTTCTCTTATCTTATCTTATTATAATTTTTTCCCTCTGTGCTTAAACACATTTGCAACTGCAGCAGAAAACATCTCTGAAAAACGATGTAGAGAAAGAAAGAAGATGCAGTCAGAAAACACTGCTTAGCTGAGTTTGGGTCCTTGAAGCATTTTAAGCTGCTGCTCAGTCAAAATTTATTACAACAGTTTTGTTTTTACGCATTTTTCTCTTTTGAACATGTTTGGTGGTTACATAGTTTCTGATTTGTATTCCTTCGTTTCACTTGTGATTTTGCTTTTGCAGCACATTTCTGTTGTTAAAGAGTTTCTCAATGTTCTCTAACAGTCATAAAGATGTTTTCTGGCACATTTTGATCACTTTGCAACATATAACTCTTTATCTGAAGGTGCAAATTGTGGCAGAACAAAAACTGCTAAACTGTAAAGTACTTGCATGAGGCACTGACCCACCACAAAGGAGACGACACTGGCTTATAAACTTTAAAAGGGACAATTTTACTTTTTTCTGAGCGTGTGAAACAAGATGTGTCTACTTATCACCTCTGCACTGTGCAACAAGTTATCAAAGCCTTTAAAAATTACATAAAACTTGGATTATGTTTTGAGGTCAGAAATGGCAGGACAGTGATGCGCAATGAGTTGGAATTAAAGATTCACACTCTGTCTTAGACTGCAGAGGTGTTTGTTCCATCCAAATAGCTGTTCATCACTAAAACATTAAGCTGTATATGATTGTGAGTGTTTTCACTGTATAGAACAGACAATTTCAGGTTGGTGAATGCACCGCTCGCCCTCTAGTGTTCAGACACTGACAATGGTGGTAGAGACACATTACATCTCAGTTCGCTGGGTTTGCCATTTCAACTGCCAGGTCCTGATGAGTGCTGGCAGCCCTCCATGATCACATTTCACCCTCCAGTGAGCAGCAGGGGTGTAGCACAGCACAACAACAGCAGCAGCTCTGGAAGCTTCGCAGTGTTGCTTCTCATCTGTTCAGGTCCCAGTGAGGTGCACAAGCTCTCGTTCAAAGTCTATCAGTTACAGGTTACTTTCTTAACAATGGAGCCTGTATTGTGTTGTTTCTCTCACATAGTAACATAATGCCATTACCCTCAGTCATTTAGGGACTTTCATGCTGTCATAGTTTTTCATATTAATAATGAATCCAACACATCATGATAACGTGTGTTACACACTATTTTAGTTGAAACATTTTATGGACCTTTTGATCATCGGATAACAGTCTGTATTTTATTTTTTGACCCCCACCTGCTCATTTGGGTCACAACACAGCCAGGTGACGAGTACACAGAGTCTGCTAAAGAAGTGTGCAATTCATAATTCATTTTATATGTATTCTGCAGGGTCACAAGAGTGCACAAACACTCACACAAACACAACAAAGCAGGTATTACAGGTTAGACATGGTTACACACACATGCACACACACACACACACACACACACACACACACACACACACACACACACACACACACACACACACAGGGAGAGAGAGAGAGAAAATTTTTTAGATATTATTGATGAGCAGCGTTCCAGCAGTCAAAAACTAACTCCTGAAGTATTCACAGCCTCTTGTGCCAGTTTCAGTCTGTCAGAACCGAACAACTTATCATCCAAAATGACTTGTAGTGTGAACACTGTCAGTGTAAACACAGGCTCTCAGGCACAAAGAGAAACTTTCTGAGGCACAAACATTTTAGCAATCATTGGTGCACTAAATGCAAAAAGAAAGTCCTCTGTATAATGCCCTGAAACACTGTGACACATTTTTGTGACACATTGAAGGGCATTTTTGCCAACAGTAGATTGTGACTTTTCTTCTTTTATCTGCAGTTAGTTGCTTTTTACCAGGAAGTTGCTGTGTCAATTTGCACTTTCAACCACTAGAAGGCATTGCACACTTGGAGATGAGTCAAACCATGTGTTGCCTTATCTTTACTCTGTCTCTCTCTTTATAATGCTAAGTTCATTTTTTTTTAAAAACTCATCACTGGTGCAGAGGAGTCACCTCCCATTAAACACAAATCTATCACAATGTACTGCATGATGTGCATGTTAGAATATCTGACCACACAAACATGTAATTCTGTCTTTGCATCTTTTATTTTCTTAAATATGTACACTACCATTCAAAAGTTTGGGATCACTTAGAAATGTCCTTATTTTTGAAAGAAAAGCAGTGTTTTCAATGAAGATAACATTAGCTGGAAACTGCTGATTTTTAATGGAATATCTGCATGCAATATGAATACACAAAAAGTGTTGAGATCAATTGAAGAGGAATTCTTTTACAGGAGTTAGAGTGTCTACTAACTGTGATGTTTTATTTTTTCCCCAACCAGTACAATATACATAATTAGACTCACTCTCAAGGAGAAGAATGCACAACTGCTTCATCTTGACTTTATGTTTCAAATGTCCACGTCTTTTGAACATCCAAATCAAACATAGTTATCATTGTCTCCTTAAATAAAAATCAACAACATTTGGCTCTATATGAAAAGTCACACAGTAGAGGTCAGTGTTGAGATTCGGCTTCATTGTTAGAACAACTTTTCTCACTGATAGACCATAAATGAACTTAGAGAGTGAAAGTTAAATTGAGAGCTGTGTACTCCATCTGTAATCATAAATGTCTCTTAGTTTCTCTTTATTCTGTACTGGGGAATGTATGCCTAATTTGCATAGAAGTCCATCAGTTCCCAGCTTGTAGGAGACAATGAACACACTCAGTTATCAAACCATCTGTCTAACCAAGCAGCTTTCAATATATAGGGATCTGAGACTCCATTTGTTCCCAGCTGAAGAGGGATTTCAATTTTTTATTATGCACAGTAATCGTTTTCAGTGTGTACTTCAGTTTCTGCTCTGTGTCTGATGCTGATGGCACAAATTTACTGACTGATTCTAATTTTAGTCTTTTTAACATTCTGCCGTGTCACTGCCACGCTATGAAAGGATGCTTGGAGGCTCTTTCTAAATATAAACCACTGATCTGCTCTGTAAATGCAGCACATTCATTAGTTTGCCTGATGATTTAAGCTGTATGAACATTTGAGGGCATTAATGCCGTTTGTGTAATTTCTCAAACAAACAAAAAAAAAACTCCAGGATTTGATGAAGGAAAGCATCTTGTCAAAACATAATTGTGACGTAGAGGCTCCTGGGATAGTGCTGTTATATCAAAAAGGCTAGAATTAACTGTGTGCAATTATTACTTCTCAAACATGAAACTAAATTTCTCCACTGTCACTGTGGCATGAAGGTTGGGGTGAAAGGTCAGTGAAGGCATCACTAAAACAATCTACAGTTTGTCAATATAAATCCAGGTCTTTAAGCAGTTCTGAAAATCCGAGTGTGAGAAGTAAAGCACTCTCCTCCTGCTCAGCATTTCATGTTGGTAAGATATTTAGCCCCCAGCACCTTTGGTGAACCTTGTGATGACTATCAACAGAAAACTTTGGTGACACTCTGCAGTTCAGCTTGTACATCTTTAACTTCTCTTCAGCTGTGGCCACTTTACACTTTCCACGTGAAGACTGCATTTCCACTATGAACTGTGTTGTATCGTAATCTATCATCTTGTACTGAGCTGCATTATACTGCATTTTATCAAGTCACATTACATCCAGTCACGTTATGTTGTAGCAGTTTTTCAAAGACAAACTGGATGCTCTTTTTCACATTCTCACTTGTCAAAGCAGACCTGCAGCTTTCATGTGACAAGTCAAAGTGTTCTCATGAAAAAAAAAATCTACTCCTTCATAAAAACAGGTTGCTCAGTGTGCTCATCCAGGGAGCAACGATGTTCAGGGAAATTAGTGAAAGGCATCACAGCTGAATTGAGGCTGTCATTTTAACTACATGACAATTGTGGCCAGAAGAATTAACGATCATGATACTATCACAATAGCTTGCAATAGAACCTTAGAAAATTGTGTATTTTGTGTCTTTTTCACAAATAAGTGCTGGATTGTTTAAGATATCATCATATTTGTCAGAATATTTCTTTTTGTAAACTATTGTGATAATCCTAATCTGATTTATAGCTATAAACAATTAAAATTACGCAGTAGTTTCAGGGTTAAAAACGGCCTGTTGTCAGCCTGGTGTTTAAAGGTGTGTGTGGAATCCTTACGAGTGGGAAAACCTTGTGTAGTGCCAGAGGAAGCATGCGGGGACATTCCACTGGAGTCCATCCAGGAGAGGATTCGACACGCCAGGGGGTATTTCTCCTTACTGCCTGGCTGGGGTCAACATCGCGTGTGATGCATGCAAGACATTTTATGGCCTGTTGTAGACAGAATGTTGAAGCTGAGGAGGATAAGTTGGTTTGGATGAATATTTATGGTAAAGTTTACAGCACTGGAGTAAAGCACTTGTCTTTGTTGCTGTATCTTTTAAGTTATATCTTTTTTTTTTTTTTTTTTTTTTTTTTTTACCCAACATCAGTTTGGTGACAAAAAAGCTTCTCAAGTCTGAGTATTGAGCTTTTGTGTTCTGTTAGGCCTCTTTTATAAAGCTATTTTTAGGCACAGGGAGTGTTTGACTTGTTACATTAGTAGCTTGTATAGATTAGCGAATTATAAGAAAGAGGTGCACAAAAACCTAAAAATTTAAGTTATTATGTCTGTAAAACTGTGTTGCTATTATATCATCATAAATTAGATTTGGTTGGCAAAGACCTGCTATGTTCATTCGGACTAAAGTCAGCATTCAGGTCTTGCAAATATATCTGCAAGTGTGGACGCTTGCATACAAACACATGAACAATGTGGAGCGGACTGGTGGGAGCCTCAGAGCAGAGGGGCCAGGAATGTGTCCACTCTAATCCCAGTGAGGGACAGAAGATGTTTTAGCAGATCTCCTCTGGTCCACATGAGTGGTCCTGGTTTCTGATGTTCCCACCAAACGCCCGGAACTGGATAAAGAGAAGCCGGTGGCTGTTTGCATAGCACCAGACTTTCACACTGACGAGAGGAACTCAACTAAATAATCGACTACAATGGCAGCAGAGATGGCTACAGCCCTTCCTCTCCCTATGGTATGTTAAGACATCACAAAATATCAAGAGCAAAATGTCAAACCATGCGGAAAATGGCTGCATAACACCAAATGGAAGAGTACTATAGAGCAGGAAGAAATGACAGTGGGAAAAAATAAGATTCGTTTTTTAAATCTTTAAATTTGCATTTGTTTGGTATTGAAATATAAGCTATTGGGGCATCATATTTCAAAGAAGTTTTTTGACTTAATTACAGTTTTTCTTCAAAACACCTCACAGATTTGAAAGAAAACGCAGCTTTGAAGTACCTTATTTAAACAGATAAATGTATTCAGACCAAAAATTGGAAATTACTACAAAAAAATGTATATTTGCAATATATACATACTACAAGCTACACGTAATATGATCTGCAAAATTTTTATAATGGAATTCGGAAATTCTTTTTTCATTTCAAAATGCATTTCCTTAAAGTGGGAAAGAGCCAACAGTAATTGTCTGTCTTTTGTCTTGTAAATTACATTTTGGACTATGATTTTAATGCATCCATTCATGGATTTGATATAAAATTTTGCAGTCTCGAATGTTTCAAAGTTTCTTGTCGGGTAAAACTGCAGGAGCTGCAACTCCTGACTTGAGGAGCGGATGGGAACGATGCGTTGAAAATCCGGAGCAGCACAGCGTGAGCTAAACCAGGCAGACAGCTGACTCAGCGCCTCCCCTGTTGTCTCTGTGCTCACTCGACAATGTTGTTATTCCCGGTGACAGAACACAGCCTCAGGCTCCGAACACCCCTCACAACCCTCTGAAAATCCTCCTCCCAGCCCGGGCCCTTGAATTCTTACAGACACCCCTGATCCTGGTCCTGATCTGCCCTTTCTCTCTCTTCTCACAAACACAACCAGAACCACGAGAGTCGAGCTAACAAGGCTCTTTCACTACCACACTAGTGACTCATACAGGCGCCAAACACACAGAGAAAGTCAACACAGATGAAGTAGAAGACAACAATTGTTTTGTTTGTTTGCCGCATTTTGATTTCCGGATTGTTCCCAGTGCCACCCACTCCTGCTGTTTCCTGCTGGTAACTTCTATAAAAATCAATAACGCTCATGTTAAGCCTTGTTTATTAACCCTGCATTATTTGTAAAAAACAATAATGATTTAAAAATCATATTTTAAAAAAATCATTTCTTTGTTTCTATTTTTGGGGCCTTAAAACCTACAGTGTAAAATGTTAATGTGGCAAAGGTAGCTAAATAGTGAAAACAACACAAAGCATTGTTTACACAAAATGAATATTTCTAGATTTTTAAGGTATGTGGATAATGTGTGAGCAATTATATTTCCCTCTTGTTTGCCAAAATGTAATTATAAGACTAAAAATGTCGAGTATATAACTGTTTATACTGATGTGTTTTGGGTCTAATATTTGTCATAAAACTCCACTAAGGGAGACTCAAAAATGTTTCTTTTTTTATCATTTAGAAGGGTCGTGATATGCAAAAAGAGCCTCTTAACACCAGTTACCAATGTTGAACTCCTTTGTATTTCATCATTTGAAACATTTATTCAGTTTAATGGCATCTCTGTGGGAAATTTTTCTAAAAATTAAGAAGTCATGGTGACATATTTATATATTTTTATGGATTTTGGGTCTCTAGGGCTCCAAATACTGGATTAGGTTTAAAGAAATGCATGAATACACAAACACTTTACAATATAGTGAAAAAAGGCAACACAACAAACAATAACCCTAGAAAAAATACTGCATCAACACACCTTTTGCAGTCTCAAATGAAAATGTACATAAACTAAAAAATGCTAAATAATGACTTAATATGCATTTTAGTATGCTAACCTTCAAGTTTTAGGGCTGGAACAGTCTATTAAATTCACTCTGCTTTTGAACTACTGATTTGCATTGTATTACACAGCAGAGGTGTTCATGCTCACCTGCATTCTCCTGTGAGGCAGCTGATTACCTACTTCAACATTGATAATGCTTTAAAATATTAATGATCAATTCCTCATCGAATTACAACACTTTTAACAGCGGCAGTCACACTTTATCCCAGTTCCATGTGACCACCAAAACCTCTCATTGTGCTACTCTGCACATCTAATGCCTGCTTTTTGGCTTATTTAAAATCAACTTTGGTCATACTCGACACTGCATTCAGGAGCGCAACACACAAAAATGTCGTTATATTTAGACAAAACAATGAGTAATTTGGTCTGACACTAGCTGTGGGTGGTTTCTGGCATTTCCCTCTCCTGGCTGCTCACTCAGGATGATTTTGGTGACAAGTGACAATGGAAGCAAAGACATTGGTTTAACCTGTGCACTTCTTGTATTTTATTGCTGGTTTTATTAACGACAATATGTAATAATACTGACTCCTGTGTATGAGCTAAATTACACCTCAGTCTTGCTCTGCATGATGAATAAGACACATACAATCACAATACAACCTATATATGCCTTACTGCACCCATGTGTCATTTGCATAGTACGATGAAAATCTGGGAAAACAGTGCAGCATTATCATTCTGTCTACTACCATTTTCATGTATTAAAGCACCTTCCTCTTACTTCTGATCTGTTCAGGGCTCAAACTGAGTTACAAGCTTGTTTCTAAGAAGAAGAATTTTTGGACTGAGCGATCAGAAAGAGCTGATGGAGTCTGCACCTGTACTGTATGTAAATGTGTGGTGACACAGATAACGTTAGTCACTGTGGTTGCTCTGATTCTGCTCAGCACATGCACAGACTCGTCCGAAGGTAGTCACGGCATTGAGCTGCTCTGCTCTGCTCTGCTCTGCTCTGCTTTAGGCCCACAAATGCTGCAAACCTGCATTCCCGCACCTGCCTGAGGCACACACTGTTCACTTCTGTACTGTGGCAGAGAGAGAGAGACAGAAATTGAAAGACGAAGGGATGCAAAGGAGGTGGGTGAGAAACAGAGAGGCAGACATAAGGAAAATGGCTCAAACGGGGGAGAAGAGAGAGAAGCCTGCATACCAGAGCGGCAGACAACACAAATCTCCACTTCACACACATTCTCGTGGAGGCTTTATGATCTCCAAAGCGAGAAAATAGGCGCGGATGATCTGAAGTTCTTTGCTGGGGGGGAAGTACATGCCACTGCCTGCACCTGTATGCTAACTGACACCACAAATCAGGGTGTATATCAAGATGCAACTGTGGTTCCTCGAAGACTCTCTAATTTGTAAAAACCTACTGCTGTCTTTATTCACCACATTGTGCTCACATAGTTCGAAAAGATGTTTGTGAAGCATTTCTCTGTGAGACTCCCATGTGTTTACACTCATAACAGCCTCCAAGGCACAAAGCAAGCATTTTCTTTCATATAGAGCAGCTGAATAATTGGTTTCATACATGTTTTCTTTGTTATTGGATGGGATCCCATTATATTAAAGGAAGCAGCGTGCTTAAAGAAAGAATTGAGGAGACAAACAGCATGGGTAGAAAATTGCTTATTTGTGCGACTGAAACAGAAGCTATTTCCTTCTCCCTCTGCGTGGGCCTCAGGTGGAGGAAAGGGGAGAGCAAGTGGTCAACAGAGGTCTCACTTTCTAGGACGCAGCTGAATACCAGAGGAGCTGACAGGTATGTGCATATTGGAATGTGCTTCTCAGCCACACCTGTGGGGAACACACCCACCGAGCCTGGTCCCGCTCATCCCACTGGCTGGTCTCGGCCGTGACTGACAACTACAAGAACTATTTGGCTCCGGTCCTCAGAAGCCAGGGGGCAGGTATGGCGAGTTGTGAATACGAACCAATGACAGAGGAGAAATCCCTCCGAGCCAGGCGGGGCTGCAGTGAAATAAAACTCATCAATGGGGTGTGTCTCAAAAGTTTGTCAGCAGTCAAACAGCGAAGGGCTGCTGCTGTCCTTTGCTGCGTGAAGATCTGAGAAGCTGCCAGAGATGGTAAAGACAGACAGACAGAGAGGGACTTTTTTTTTTTCTTCCCCATGACAGGTTTATCTCTTCGGTGGCTGAAGGATAGAAGTGAAGCGACAGATCTCATCTCCTCCAGACCTCCGGAACACCATTTTCAAGGGCCGGGACTTTGAGAAAAGTGATGGCAGCTTCTTGCAATCTTTGGTTGGGGACTTGAAAACTTCTCTATAGACTTTCAACAGTCTCTGGAGTCCTTTTTCTCCCTAAACAATAGGTCCTTCATCACAGTATGACAGATATTAAACAGATGCTGTTGTGTTACTGTGGTCGCTCACATCTCCTTATCACTTTTCCAGCCCAGCTATAGATTCTGTATCCGTTGGACGGAGAACTGATAAGGGCATGTGCATGACATTACCTACAGATACTGGAGAGGCAACATCTGAGCCAGAAAGCCTGTGGGGTTACTGTAGATCATGTTGAAGGCTGTTATTAGTTTTGTGCTTCTGAGCTAAACTGATTTTACGAAGGATGTCTACAACTGTCTCCTGTTTTAAAGATGTTAAGAACTTAAAGGTTTAAAATGTGAACTGAGAAAGCAGGGGGTTCATGCAAATGTATAACTACCCACACTAACGCCAAGGTTACATTATAATTTATGTAATTATCTGTCCGTTGCGACCATTTTTAAAATGATATAGTGCAGGTTTGGGGCTCCACAAACATAAGACCAGAAATGGGTCATAAAAGAATACTAAAGGTTGGTGTCTCCAACGAAAAGTCTGGAAACCAGCAGCGCCACAGCCTGACATGATACAGCATGACTAACATAATCCACTGACTGTACACTGAGGATGACACAGCTGATGAACTGGAATACAAAATTAGGTGAGTAATTTCAATGTGATGCATGCCAACGTACTGACATGATTTTCACACCCATAAACAAGCAAGCTTGACATTTCTACACTTTGATTTCAGCTCAGTGGATTGTGCAAAAGTGGAGTGTGTGTGTGTGTGTGTGTGTGTGTGTGTGTGTGTGTGGTATTTCATACTTAACATTCTGTACTAAAACAAGTATGTTACAAAATATGGATGACAACTTAAAGCTGTAAAATATGCAAATGCATGGGAAGCAATAAGACTTGTGATGTCAGCAAAAAATCTAATGGCATTTGAGGACTGATTTTAGCAAACTGCTGAGCTACTTTCCTCTGTGTTTCAACAGTTTTATTTTAAAGAGCTTTGTGAAGTCTCTTAAAAAATTGAACTTCCCATAAAGAGCTCATTGTGCATATCTTAACATAGACAGTGGATCCACTTTCAAACATTTAAACGCATCATTATTTTAAGTTGCTGATAGCCCTGCTACAGTATCCTGGATATTGTGACTTTAAAGGCAGTAACTGTTGCAGATCTTGTTGCTTATTTACAGCTGCCACGTGTTTTAGTCACTGCACCGGTTATTTAATAACTGCCAGAGAAAATGCCAAGTTTCATCACACATTTATTGCTGACATTATTACACAGCTGGTGACTTTCCGCTTTAGTAGGTTCATTTTAAGTACATTCAGTTACCAAATTCACTCCTCAAAGAATCAAAACATAAAACATAAGAAAAATCATGTAAAGACATAACAAACAAACAGGGCCCTATATAAAGAAAACACACAGAGACACAGGAGAGCAGTCGGTAAGAGGTGATGTCTTCTGGATCCACTGGGTGTATCCTGAATGCTCTCTGCCCCCGAGGCGTCCACTCCCTGTCTACACCTGGTGGAGAATCCTTTCTCCTCTCAAGCGCAACACTCTTCTCACCAACTGCCAGCTCTTAAGGTCACCTCTTTTATGCAACACTTCATCTCTGCTTCAACACATCCTGCCTCCTCAACCTACAGGCACTTATGATCGTCTTCCTTTTATTGCTGTACATGGTTTCATGACTGTAGTGACTCCCGTTAGGTTGATGCAGAATTTATCATACAAACAATACAGCGGTTTCTCTGTATGTTTGCATTTGTTAGATGCCATAAATAAAAACAACTATTTGAAGCCCTAAAGGTCTCTTGGAAGTTGCTGAAAAGGTGAAAGAGGCTGTATGGCCCAGAGGCATTTTAGTTTTTCCACATCCAAAAAAAAAGGGGACATTGGTGAAATGCAAACATTCAGCCAAAATGGTAGATTCATCAGCAAACCTTCCCTCAAACCTCGACATAGCAGCGTAGCATAAGTATACAATCAACCACAAATTATGAAGTTATGCAGAATATAAAGCCGAAGCAATACACCTTATCTGAGCAAATACTGTAAAATTTTGTATTGCGAATCTTTCAGGTCTACAAGATTAGAACAATTGAAAGATCTTAATTGTGCAATGACCTACACTACCAGTCAAAAGTTTGGACACCTTCTCATTCAGTGCTTTTTATTTATTTGTATTATTTTCTACATTCAGGGGCGGATCTACTGGGGTGGCATAGGGTGGCCACTGCCACCCCTAGATGATGCCTTGCCACCCCGGCTGCCACCCCAGTTCTGACCGATCTAATTCAAAAATATGTATATGAAAAATTGTGGCCGGCCGTAAAGAGCGAAAGTCCAAGAAAGACGAATAATGAGTGAAACTGCGATGTCCTAGTGCCTTCAAATGCACCGTGTAGACGTCACGTCAGTCAGTCTGTACAGTCTATGCTGCTACAGATAGGAGGCGACACGACCCCCCTGAGGGGGCTGCTGTTAGACCTCACTCATGGGGATGACAGCTGGACTTCAGTGTGGCAGTAAGACACTAGTTAGACTGAGTTAGACTACATGCTAATATAACTGTTCACAATGTATTAAATGCTAATAGTGTCTAAATTCACATAAAGTGTTTGCTTGCGAGATGAGCCACTGTTTCCAGTGAGTCCGGGCCTTGCTAATTTTTACTTCTGTAGCTCGCTAATGTTAGAGAACAGCCACAGAAGGATGGTGGGGGGTCGTCTGTGGAAGTTTTTCTCTCGTTTTCTGATAATTACAACCTGTGTTTCTGACAACAGACTGTAAGTCAAAAGAAATCACACATTCACTAAGACTTTACATGACATTAAAGTGTAACCAAACCCCCAGTCACACCAGGTTTTCATGCACCGTTTGAAAACTACATCCTGTTGTTTAATGCTGGTTTTTATAATTTTGGTGTCAAGGTCATAATAACACCAACATTGATGTGTTTCATCATAGTACAGTCATATAATTTAGTTTACAGCTGAAAAACGTTTACATGTTAAGTATCTCTTTAAAGGTTAAAACTGTACACATCAGATTGTATCATAGTTAATAATGAAAATTATCAAAGGAAAAAACATAGTTCAGTCAGTGTGATTCTTGTAGGAGACAGTAAAGAATGAAGAGGAAGGGAACCACCACCAGCTTTTCCCAGCCTAAAAGAAGAGAGGAGGAAGAGCATCCCAGAGAGGAGATGGAGGAGGAAGAGTTCAGAGAAAGAAATGAAGGCATGCAGAGCTCAGACAGCGAAAGGTAAATCAGACTATCTCTGGTCCAGCTGGTCCACATGCTATAAATGTTGCTTTAGTATAATATATCTGAGTAAGTGGTACACCTGTTGCAATAATTACCTTTTTGGACAAATTATTATCTGATGTAGTTAGTCTTTTAATTTTAAGATGATGAGTAGATCCTTAATTCTTAAGAATATCCAAATATTGGAATTATAGAATTATTGTAAGAAATGTCTCAAATAAAGAGCATCAAAATATAAAACCACAAATGTAAGACAAAAAATGAAATTATCTGGACTCTGACTCTGTTGTAGATGAGCTGATAATGTAATCATTGTGGCAGGCTGAACATAAGTATAGATCACACAAATGCAGATTTCCCAAAACAGTGCATAAGAGAGACATTGTTTAGTCTTAATCTAATTTGTTGCTAAATTTAAGAAACATTTTTAACACATCTAGCATTTGGTTTCTTCAAAGTGTATAAGGTTGACTTTATTTCAGTTTAAATCTTTTCCTCTTTCTGCTAGACATATCAGATCACATACTGTGATTGGCAGCTAATAAGAGCAACTCATGTTTAGGATTGGCTGACGAATACAAATGGTATTTACTTATTTAACATACTTATTTCAGCAGTGTTTGCGTCAATTTGATCACGTCATTCCATTTTTGAGTAACGTTGCTAATAGACAGACGGATCATCACATAACTCTGCCAAGGCTCCGCCTCCTTGGCAGAGTGTATATATATATATATATATATATATATGTATATATATATATATATATATATATATATATATATATATATATATATATATATATATATATATATATATATATATATATGCCACCCCCTAAAATGTATCTGCCCCCCTATTAATTTTTCTCTAGTTCCGCCCCGTCTACATTGTAGATTAATGCTAAAGATTAACACTTTTGTTTACAACATAATTCCATATGTATTCTTTTATAGTTTTGATGCATTCAGTACTAATCTACAATGTAGAAAATAATTAAATAAAAACCATTGAATGAGAAGGTGTGTCCAAGCTTTTGACTGGTAGTGTATTAGATAATAAACTGAACTGGAGTCCTTTATCAACCCCTGTAAGCAGGGCTGCTGACTCCACTCAGAGAAAGAGCTGATAAATGCACATCAGGCTGCTGTGTTTAAGCCAGACCAACCATGGAAGCACTGAGGTCCCACAGCTTCTTGGCTGCAGCATCATCCAAGGCTTGTGGTGCTGGCTCTTTGGGGGCACAGTCACTGTTTGGTGAAAGAAATAAAAGAGGCGGAAATATCATGAAGAGTCTGACACAGTGTTACCAAAATCATGTCTGATGTAGTAAACTTGTTAATGGATTACTAGAAGCTGGTGCAATAAGAATTCTATTCATCCACTTTTTCAACCCAGGCCATGAATAGAAGGGACTATTTACTGTCATAAAGGGGAAATATTTGAAAATTTAAGTAAATATAATTTAAGATCACATTTAGAATCACTTGCCTGTAGTAGAGACCACTGACGTTTGCCTGGCTCTCGTCCACAGCACAGTAGATGGTGGTTTGGGCTCCTTCCCAGGGACTTTTGATCAGCAATAAAAAGGGCATGATTATCATCCTCTTCCACATAGCTAAGGTAGGGAAAAAGTGGCGTCCTAACTCTGTGCGGATGACCCCAGGATGAAGACTGTACACTGTCACGCCGGTGCCTAATGAGAGACATCCATCAAATCAAGCGTTACTTAGAATGAATGAAAGCACTATCATGAGGAACACAAACAAAACATGAACATGAGGGCAAAATGGTTAATAATATGCATTACATGTGTACATTTAAACAATGCTGTATTCAGAGATTTCATATTTATTGGGCTCTACCTTGCAGTCTTGCAGCCAGCTCTCTGCAGAAGAGAATATTAGCTAGCTTGCTTTGACGGTAGCTCTTTTCAGGATTGTAGCTTTTATCAAGGTTGACATCATCAAAGTGTATACGACCTGAAATAAACAATTTCATTTGTTTTAGTGTATCTTTGACTAAAATCAACAATGTGCTCTAAAATGAAATAAAAAAGGCTTTACCTCTCTCATGTGCCAGGCTAGAGACAACAACAATGCGACTTGGACTCGACTTCTTCAGGAGGTCAAGCAGGCAGTTGGTGAGGAGAAAATGTCCCAGGTGGTTGACACCAAACTGCATTTCAAAGCCATCTTCAGTCTCCCACTTAGGACACATCATAATACCTAAAAATAACCAAAGAAAAGAAACAGCCAAACTACTTAAAAAAGGCTATCTTTTGGTTACCCTCAGTTGATCCCAAATGAATTAATTCCTAAACATCTGAAAGTGGTCCTGCAGAGAAGAAAAAGGTCATGAACAAAAGTTTGCATCTACCTGTAAAAACCATGTATATGATGGCAGTCTTGAGTTTCCAAGGTTTCATACAACTCATAATTTTCTGTGATGGAATGATTGAAACACATCTTTGTCACAACAATCAATCATGTGTTTTTGTCTGGTTTCATAGATTTACTGTTGGTATGTTGGCAATACTAACAAATCTACTGGATCAAAAATATACATACAGCAAGTTGAATAACCTGCAGTGATATAGACAGGTGTGTTAATCAAATGTTCTTAGTGGTATGACCTCTTACCTACTTGAGAGTAAATAAAACTGATTACAGCTGCTGACTTCTCATGGCCAATTTAAAATGTAACCATTTCATATACTCAGATTCAGCAGCAAACATTCAGTCTCATGAGCTGAGGACAGTTCTGAAGCAAAGTATTGACTTGACTAAGTTACTAAAGTGAGCCAAATGACAAATACCTGAAAACAACCAAAGAAAAGAAACAGTCAAACTACATTAAAACCTACAGCCAGTTGATCCCAAACGAATGCATTTATTCTGCCCTCCTAAACATCTGAATGTCCTGCAGAGGAAAAAACAGTAGCTGCTGCTGACTGAAGCAGGACCACTGTGAATTACCTGCATTGTTAATGAGGATGTCCAAGCGCGCCTCGTTCTCCTGGACATCTTTGACCAGGTCTCTGACAGACTGTAGCGAGGCAAGGTCCAGTTTCTTTACCACCACATTACCGTTCCCGCTCCGCTGTCGAATTTCATCTGCTGCAATGCGGGCTCTGGTCATGTCCCTGCAGGCTAGAATCACTCTGGCCCCTGGACAAAAATAGGAAACACTATAAATGTAATTTATATTCATGTGTTAACACTGCAGGAAGTGCTACTGCAATACTAGTCAGGGTTACAGTCATTCAAAGGTTAATTTGTGTACTTTGACATTATATTGCTTGATGTTTGTTCCGTTCTAGTTAATAGTACATGTGTCACAGCAGAAACCGTCCTGCTCTCCTCATGGGGAGGTGCTCACCTCTCTGAGCCATATCCAGGGCCGTCTCCTTCCCAATCCCAGTGTTGGCTCCTGTGATAAGGACTGTTTTACCATCAAGCCTAGCCTTGCTCCGACACACTCCCCCTGCCATCCATCTACGCAGGGCCAGCACACCGACCCCTGACAGAAAGAGAAAACATCATTAACAACAGGATAACACTGATATCAGATACAATGTTACATGGCTTCTTCTGTCTTTTTCTAGTTTCTTGTTAAGGTGAAAGAAATAGCTGTGAGTAAAACAAATTCCCTTGCAGGAAAGTAAGATATTAAGTAGAGGCCCTGCTTTAGAGATTTCATTTGTGGATTGAGGAGTATTTATATTGATGGTGATGGTGGTGAAGTACTAAAATTAATCTTCATTAATTCCAACTATTTATCTAACAATGCTGATCCAAGCAGCTTTATTCCAGTGACGTTTTAAATATTCAGAACTATGGACAACAGCAACAATTAACGCCATGATAGAGCAAATGACCTGTAAAACAGGTTTCTTCCTGACTGATGGATTACTGTTACTTGCTGTTGATTCTCAATAACACAATGTAAGTTTCTGGCACTGATTTTTCAGAAAATACAGTGAGGTAACAAGCAAAATTCACACAATAGAAAGTATCAATTACCTGCAGCAAAGACAACTGTGAGAGCAGTTGTGTGCTGCTCTACGAAGTCCTTGATATCGTCTGCGTAGTTCTGCATTCTTCCAGTTATTTGCCAACTAAAACAGATATTACTGGAAGGTTTTATAAACAATATCAGTCCGGCTAGACAGACACTTCTGCGCTGAATAAAAACCAACACAAACTGCAGAAACAAATACTCAAATAGGCGTTTTCTCCTTCAGCACTTTGTGATAATAAACTGCTGGGCGGTAGTGGGGGCGTTGTTTACACAGGATTTTCAGAATAAGACGACTGTTGAAAGTTTATTATTTGCTGTCATAGCAACCAAGTATGACATCACTGCTCTGTCTATATTTTAGCTTCTGTCTGATACATTTTTTGATTTGGTTTTGTGAAGTAGTTTCACATTCTGTCTCACAGAGTTTGATGGTCTGTTTCGATTCCAGGCCTGTGGAGAGCAGGACAGCCTGACTGTGTATTTATCAATGCCCTGCAAAATACACACATAAGTACAATGCAGCTCCTGAATCACCTAATCTGCTCATTTAATGTAGAGCAGGTCAGTGTGTGCTGGCATGTCCAGCTCACCAAACCAGCAGAAAAAAAGTAAATGAACACTGGTGCCAGATTAAGGACATGCAGTGGTGGGGGGGGGAAAGGCTTTCAGACACCCCATACAGTTGCATGTATATTGCATTAAGAATCACTCTTAGGTGCACTCTTCAAGTGCAATTTGCTTTAGGACAATCACATAATACCATAATACTAAACAAATCTTTAAGAATTTAAGAATTTAGTTTTGTTAGTTTTTCTTGTAAACAACAAACACAAAGCATATCATTTGTATTTGTTTGTGTCTGTCTAATGCAGCCACACCTTTTGAAACACAAAAAAGATTTTTCAACAAATATTTTGTGATAATATTTGAGACTGTGTCAAATTTTAAGGGTGTCTGAAAACTTCGTTCCACCACTGTATATGATTTCTCAAATCTAATTAAATTGAATTGTCCTTTTGGTCCACTGTAAAGCATCATAAATGAATAAAGGCTAATCAGTTCAAGTTTTCATGTTGACAGTAAATATATCACTTTAATTTAACTTAAAACGTAATTTTTTTTAAAAAATCTGGCTAATTTAGAACTAGAAATCATGTTTTTTAAATAACTTGAGCCATTTTGACTAATAACAAGTTTATGAAATGAAGAGCTGACAGTTCATTCAACACATTAAATTAATGTTATAAGAAACAACTCGATATAGGCAACTTCACAATCCCAATGTTGTGTGACTTGATGCTTCAATTCTACAACATCTCTGGAGGATTTTTTTAAATTATTTTTTTAATTCTTCGAAATAAGGCTGCACAGTGTAGTGGTTAGCACTTTCGCCTTGCAGCGAGAAGATCCCTGGTTCGCGTCCCGGCTTTCCCGGGATCTTTCTGCATGGAGTTTGCATGTTCTCCCTGTGCATGCGTGGGTTTTCTCCGGGTACTCCGGCTTCCTCCCACAGTCCAAAAATATGCTGAGGTTAATTGATTATTCTAAATTGCCCGTAGGTGTGAATGTGAGAGTGCTTGTTTGTCTTTGTATGTGGCCCTGCGACAGACTGGTGACCTGTCTAGGGTGTCCCCTGCCTTCACCTGAGTCAGCTGGGATAGACTCCAGCCCCCCCCCCCCACGACCCTAATGAGGATTAAGCGGTGTATAGATAATGGATGGATGGAATTCTTCGAAATAAATCGACTGCTTGTGATTACAAAAAAAAATTCTATCCATTGTATCTGTCTCATCCACTATGTTCTACTGTGGTTATCGAAACAATACGAGATGTAAAATATCAATTTATAAAATAGGCCATAATTTTTCATATCAGACTAATGTACAGCATGTAAGAAGTTACAATAAATCCATATAGACCAGGTATGACACAAATTTACATTTCAATTTACACTTTACAGTTTACATTTCATTGTCGTCACTGTATGTGAATGTTGTTATTTTTAAGGAAATACACTTTGTTGACTAAAAACATAATTTTACCCAATACTTCTTCCCTTACTGCAAAATACGAACATATGCACCGACATTTAAATTTAATTTTAATTGCGTCTTATATCAGTTTTGTAACAAAAGAGAACTGACTTGCTCGTGCTTTTATTTTGAAACTACATTGCTTGACTGCTGCAGTGTGATTGGTTTAGCTCACAGTGACTCGCTGCCGCACTAACTTTGTTCGTGGTTTTAACTGGTTTTAAAATAGTTTACGTTCAGAGGTTACTCTCGGTCTTGTTTGACTAAGTTCTGTCTATGACAGCATCAGCCTCTCTCTCTCTCTCTCTTTTTTAAACGAAATAATAAACAAAGTTGCCCCGGAAGAGGTTTGTGTTCGCGCCACGTCAGAGCTACAAAACTGTCATCATCAGAGAAGAGTCTGCAGCTTTGTTTCTGCTCCACCATGCTGCAGCTGGGACTGAGCTGTCTGCTGCTGCTGCTGCTGCATGTAGTGATGGCTGATCGAGGCTTTGTTGAAGCTTCGACACTTCATTCAAAACATGGTTCATTACTCGAGGCCTCAATGACACACAGTGCTCGAGTAGGACATCTAGTGGTCAATAAAATGAAGTGCAATCAAGACGTGGTCGTTGGTTCATGGATTGTTTTGGATTTGATTCGCCATGCACACATTCCTGTTTGTCTACACTAGATGATTGTATGGGTTGTAGTGGACACAAAAATAATATTACTAGTAATAATAATGACAATAACTATTGAAGAGCACGTTTCTTATTTCCCATGTTTGTCTGTATCCCTATATACTCTTTGCTTATATTCTGTGTTATGAAACATTTAAACGGTGCTGCTACATTCATGAGATGCTCTACAAATACAGACTGATGTCATTTTCACATGGGGCTGGTGCAAATAAAGATTTTATGGATTATTATGGATTTTGGCAAAGTATGTCTTGGGGTTTATTGGTAAAGAGGTCAGTAAAGAGGGTGTGCTTATGTAACTGGTTATGAGGTTTTATTGAGAAATAATTTATCAACAGTTTTGGGACCACTGTTCCCTCTAAGCTGCGCGCAATACTTTTTTTTTTTTTTTGGGCATTTATCATCTATTTTTTTTTGCCATTTTCGAGTTTTTTTTAACTTGAGTCTCGACTCGATCGTTTTACTCAGGAGGTTGGACTTTAGCCTTTGTGCTGGAGGGTTGAACCCTCAGTTCCAAGACTTTCAAAGCCTCCAGACCTCCCGAGTCCTCAGGACCTGAGCTTTCACACAGTCTGAGGCCTGAAATTTTCTAAGTCCCACAGTAGTTCTCTGTTAGATTGAACTTCCAGACAGTCCAAGGACTGATATCTTCTAAGTTCCTGAGTAGTTCTCTGTTAGTTTGAACCTTCACACAGTCTGAGGACTGAAATCTTAAAAGTTCTTGAGTAGTTCTCTGTTAGTTTGAACCTTCAGACAGTCTGTTAATGTTTCGATTAAATCTTTAAGGTTTTTCTCTTTAAATGTTTTACCACCTTTTAATGTTTAATTTTCTTTTTAAATCCTTCATTGTATTTTCAGTGTAATTCCTATTTGAACTTTTATTGTCTTTAAGATATAATTTTCTAATTAAACATTTAATTTTTTAATTAAATGTTTTGTCTTTTTTGGATAGGTGTAGTGAGAGACAGACAGGAAACAGGGGAAGACTTGCAGCAAAGGGACACTAGCGGGACTCGAACCCGGGACGCTGCGTCGGGGACCAGCCCCTGTACATGGGTCACCCGCTTAACCCGTTGAGCTATACGGGCACCCATGTTTTGTCTTTTTAAGGGTTTAATAATCTGATTAAATGTTTTGCATTTTTAAAAATGTTTAACATTCTTCTTGTTTAATTGTATTTTTTAAATGTTTAATGATGGGAAATACTTTATCTGTAATTTCTAATATTTGTATTTTAAAAATTTTGTTTAATTTCATAACGACATGTATTGTACGTTGTCGAATTATCTCATTCCATATTTTGTCTGTTTAATGAAGTTAAACATTAAATTACATTACATTACATTAAACAGACAAAATATGGAATGAGATAATTCGACAACGTACAATACATGTCGTTATGAAATTAAACAAAATTTTTAAAATACAAATATTAGAAATTACAGATAAAGTATTTCCCATCATTAAACATTTAAAAAATACAATTAAACAAGAAGAATGTTAAACATTTTTAAAAATGCAAAACATTTAATCAGATTATTAAACCCTTAAAAAGACAAAACATTTAATTAAAAAATTAAATGTTTAATTAGAAAATTACATCATAAAGACAATAAAACTTCAAATAGGAATTAAACAGAAAATACAATGAAGCATTTAAAAAGAAAACTAAACATTAAAAGGTGGTATATGTACATATAATTTAATTGTATTTAATGTTTAACTCTATTAAACAGACAAAATATTTAATTAGATAATTCAACAACATACAATACTTGTCATTATGAAATTAAACAAAATTTTTAAAATACAAATATTAAAAATTACAGATAAAATATTTTCCAGAATTAAACATTTAAAAAATAAAATTAAACAGGAATATTAAACATTTTTAAAAAATGCAAAACATTTAATTAGATTATTAAACCTTTAAAAAGACAAAACATTTAATTAAAAAATTCAATGTTTAATTAGAAAATTACATCTTAAATTTCTTAAATCTTTTTAACAATAAAACTTTTTAAAAGTTTTATTGTATTAATTTTTTTTGTTTGATTTAATTGCTTTTTGTTATGTAGTTTATTTCTTTAATCTTCTTTTTCTGTCAAGATTTTAACCCCAACCTTAAAAATGAAATAAACCCTTAAATCACCATGAAAATACTTCTGTTGTCACAATCATGAGTTAGTCAATTATTCAGTTTATCAATTCAACTTTATTTGTTTAGCACCTTTTACACAGATGACAAAACTAAACAAGCAAAGAGAAAAAACTACAATTAAAACTCAAAAACATTAAAAAACAAAACAAACAAAAAAAAAACATTTAACATGGTAATAAAATATGTTGTGTCCAGGGGATGGAGGGAGTTTATTGAAGTTTTCTTGGGCTCACATGGGAAATCATTTAAAATATAAACTTGATATTCAGTCTAAGGAAACTGCAGAGCGACAGAAGAACCAACAATATCTCCTGTTTTCTCCTTTAATGAGTCGACCCTTCTTGTGCTTTCAGACCAAAGAACTACAGACTCTTCACAACCTGCTCAAACTCTTGGTACAGGACCTCACCACACGGGTCAAGAAGGTTTCTGTCTCATTTCTACTCTGAAGCTCACCTTCTCCTGCTCAAACTACTGACAAATGTTTCTGCTGCTCTAAAGTCTGGTCTCCAGAACTTCCTAAAAACTCTCAAAGTCTCTTCTGCTGCAGGTTGCTTTGTAGAACTGTTGCAGAAAACCTCACTAAACCACATGGAGGGGCCTCAAGATAGTCGTCCAAATGAAACCGTACAAAAACCAAACTAGCACAACCCAAACGCTAAAGTCTCCTGCAGCCTACCAGAGAACCTCTGAGAACAGAGAATCAGGACAGGAACTCTTACCTTCTGGACAACCAATGTTGGTTCTCAAACAAGAATACAGAATGTGTCTGATCAAAAACCTCTAAAGACTCACTACAGCCAAGATAAAGACACAACTCAGCTGCACCAAATCCACTAATCACTGCACACATTAGCACCATGTGCTAACTGTGGCTAAAGAACCACATTTACCAAGACAACTATCCAGTATAAAGCCCTAAAACACACCAAGAAACACATTAAAGACGATTTTACTGCTGGAAGCTGCAAGCCAACACCTAAAGAACAAATTAAAGCAACGGAGCCAAACCCGGTTCTGTGGTGAAGAGAAGCAGAGGAAATGTTTGTCTGCAGCTAAATAAAGCAGGAAGACACTGAGCTGCTCAGGTGTTCCTGATAACACCAAGCAGCCACCTGGACAGCCAATAGGAACACAGCTTCCTGGAAGTCCAGAGGGCTGGCTTAGTGAAGGAAATTTAGTTTAAAGTTGAAGCAGAAAGTTAACAAAGAAAGTTGAAAACCACCTTCTGATACCTGAAATCTCTGAGTTTTCACACAAAGAACACCTGAACATGTCAAACTGGTTCCATAGTAGAACCATCATTGTAAAAACGTTATAGTATGGTGTGTTGCTCAAAAAACATTAGGACCCAGCTGTCAGGGGACAAACATGTAAGAAACATGAGAACAGAGAGAACCCAACCAGTAGGTCACAGTTTATCATCCCCCAGTCATCTCCTGAAGTCCATATGGTGAGAGACATCAGTATCTGGTTGTTAATTTACCAGAGGATGCTTATAATCATGCTGATGTGGTCTGTACTCTACAGTATTTTAGTGACTCAATAAATGCCTATGTTGGTTTTTTTAAATGCTTTTCAGTTTTTAATAAACATTTAATAGCCTATAGGTAATCAATAAGTGGCCTTTGCCTATCTTAAGAAAAACTCACTCAGAACTCTGATATGTTAACAGTACTAAATACATCAATAAATACATGCATACACACAAAAATAAGTTAATACATTAACTGTGTTAAGATAAGATTTAGATTTTAAAAAAGTTGTTTATGTTTTTGCAGAATCCAGTATTACTCACTGGTTGGTCATTACATTTTATTAGTTTGATTTCACTGTTTAAAATGATGCCACCTCTTTTCAGACAGAAACTGTGATAATAAAACAATACAAAATTTTTAGTTCCGTGTTAATAAAGCACTTAAAGCTGTAAGTATGGCTAAATGCTTTTTTCAAAATTAAATATATCACTCCTTAGGTGGTAGTGGCCCCAAGTTCAGTAAAGTTGGAAAGATATTCACAGATTCACACTTCCAGCATCAATAACTCATTAGATATAGGTTGTCAAAACATAAACGGTGCCTCTTTCCCATTGTTGCAAGGCAGACAATGTGCTACAAGCCCAGTTTTATCAAAAGTAGCTGTCTTTCAAGCTACAGGAATAACATTGGTGTCTATGGAGTGAACAGGGTCCGTCTGCAATTTGCAAAACCGCTGCAACAGTAAAGAGAGACAAATATTCAATAACTTCACTCTTATACATTGTAGTGTCACTAAAATCACTGCAGCCTTCAACTGGCTCCTGTTGACAAAGTGTTTTAACAGAAATGTAAATGCTGTAATTTGATTCTTTTAATGAACCATATAACTTGAATGGATGTGATGCTGGTGTGACCACAGTGCACACGTCTGATGTTGCTCACAGTGGTCCAAGGGAAGCTCAGGGAGTTTGTGTGTTTGCTCAGACTCATGAAAAATTAGAGGGAACATTGTTTGGGACTCAAGCAGTTCCTTCTTTTACTCACTATCTCCCCAGCCTTAGAAAAAAAAAAACCTGTTCACACGGCACAGATGAGGCTGAGGTACACAGGAAATGTTTGGCTCCATTGTACAAGTTTGGGTAAACAGTTTTGTGGGTTGCCCAGTAAGCCAGTGGGTCTGCCGTTCTTTCTACAATTGCATTCGCTGTGGCGCTTTGCATTTGCCAGGCTCTACTTGCGTCTTCGTCTAATAGGCTCCACAGTTGAACTGAAAAATATTGAAGATCATCATCATCATCACCAGAAATGTCAGTCATTCCCTATTCAGAAGAGAAAAAGAATACCTGTGGAAGGTGCTGCTGGTGGTGGAGGACGAGGCTGTGGTGGTGCTTGTGACGTAGATGACTGCTGCTTGGTATTCTTTATGTTAATTGTTGTGCATTCTGTTATTAAATGTTCTTTCACACTGGCTGCCACTCTGATTGGTGAATCCAAAAGTTTTGAACTGCAGAGCCACAAGTGTAGCAACAGTCAGTGAACTGTTCTTTTCTTTGGTTTGTAGTCTGTCAGCTAAGCACCTGACAAGGTTCTGTGCCAGGTGTTGTAGCATGGGGGTGGTGAGTTGGGAATATATATATATATATATATATATATATATATATATATATATATATATATATATATATATATATATATATATATATATATATAATATATATACATATATATATATATAAAAAATAAAAATAATCTATCTATCTATCTATTCTCTACGCAATACGAAATCTGACATACTACTAACTCTCAAAGCAAAAACAACAGCAAAAAAACCAATCTATTCTGCGAAAAACAATTCAAATGAACGACACTAAATAGGGATCTCCTATCCCGGAACACTCGATCCCGCTGAGTGATTCATATAACAAACCGAACCAATCAGGTGATTTGAAGCAGTTGCGTGCTTCAAACGTCACTGAAGTGATTCAAACGTCACGAGTCACGTGACCAAACCACGCCTCGGCACAGTGGCTCGATACGTTTGCTTCATGAGCTACAGCGCATGTGTCGAAGCCTCGGGTATCAGAGGACCATCACTAGCTGCATGTCTGTGTGGTGTTTGGGACTGAACTCTCATTTGAGCTCCCTGACAACGACAAGCAGTGTTTCTACGAAGAACTAGAGAAAGACGTCAAGTTTGACTTAGACTTCCATTACTGCTATTCATGTTGAAGGCTGTTATTAGTTTCTATGCTTTTGAGCTAAACTTAGTTTAAGAAGGATGTCTACAACTGTTGCTTTTCAAATATGTTAAGAGTTGGTGGAAAAAATACGCTCTTAGAATGTTTTCATTAAGTCTCATTTACAAGAGCTTTGTGAAAACTCTTTTAAATACCCGAGCCTCCCGGAAGGAGCTCAAATGGCATAGTGCTTTATCATAATATAAATAAACTGCTCTTCAAACACACACTGAATCCACATTCAAACTTTTAAACATCATCTTAAACTGTGCTAATAAACCTGTCACAAAATCCAGAGTATTGTGACTCTAAAAGCTTTAATTGTTGTCAGTATTTTTGCTTATTTACGATTATCACATGCTTCAGTCACTGCACCTGTTATTTAACAACTGCCTGAGGAAATGCAACATTTCATCATGTTTTTATTTCTAAAAATATTAAAGCTGATGTTTCCCTGCTGTACACTTTGTGCATTTTGAGTACATTCAATCAAATTCCATCCTCAAAAAATGACAGTAACAAAACATCAAGACACAACAAACAGGCCCAATGTAAAAAAAAAAAGAAAAAGAAAACACACATAGACACAGGAGGGCAGCTAACACTACTTGTAAGTACTGTCTTTTCAAAGATTGACTTTAACAGTCTGCTCTAACTGGGAGACACGTCTGAAACAGCAAAGACACAACCTTCAGAAACAGAACAAGAAGCACGGCCATCACCACAAACCAGGACATGAGCTGCTTTCACAGTAGCTAAGGCTATGCTAATGGCTAGCAGCTAATTAAGGAAGCACCCACAGATCATCCTGGAATAGAGCCTGGAAAAACCATACAAAATAGTGGTTTTATATTTTGCAGATAATGGCCTTAGAGGGCAATAAAAGTGATAGAACAGTCGAATATTAACAAAAACAGCAGATGTAACTTCAGGAGATGAGGAGACAAACTGTCCAGTCTCGATCAATTGATTTAACAGTAAACAAAGGAGAGTATCACTTTTAAAAGTTAATTATCATCATGACTCGGAACAATCACCATTGGGACTGGCTTTGCAAAACAGCTTTATTTGGTACTTAGAGGAAATAGTGCAATTTTTTGTAGTGCAAATCATTCGGTTCTATGAGATCAGAGCAGTGAAAAATCTTAATTAATGCAAAGCCCTTATGCATATTAGCTGATAAAATGAACTGGAGTCCTTTATCAACCCCTGTAAGCAAGCCCTGCTGACTCCACTCAGAGAAAGAACTGATAAATGCACATCAGGCTGCTGCGTTTAAGCCAGACCAACCATGGAAGCACTGAGGTCCCACAGCTTCTTGGCTGCAGCATCATCCAAGGCTTGTGGTGCTGGCTCTTTGGGGGCACAGTCACTGTTTGGTGAAAGAAATAAAAGAGGCGGAAATATCATGAAGAGTCTGACACAGTGTTACCAAAATCATGTCTGATGTAGTAAACTTGTTAATGGATTACTAGAAGCTGGTTTATCTCAGTCTCAGTTAATATTAAATGAACCAGATGATATTGTGCGATAAGAATTCTATTCATCTATTTTTTCCACCCAGGCCAGTAAAATGAAGGGACTATTTACTGTCATAAAGGTGAAACATTAGAAATTCCAGTTAATATAATGACTAATCACATTCAGATTCACTTGCCTGTAGTAGAGACCACTGACGTTTGCCTGGCTCTCGTCCACAGCACAGTAGATGGTGGTTTGGGCTCCTTCCCAGGGTCTTTTGACTAGCAATGAAAACGGCATGACTATCATCTTCTTCCACATAGCTAAGGTAGAGAGAAAATGTCGTCCTAACTCTGTGTGGATGACCCCAGGATGAAGACTGTACACTGTCACGCCGGTGCCTAATGAGAGACATCCATCAAATCAAGCGTCACTTACAATGAATGGAACACATACAAAACAAAAACATGAGGGAAAAATGGTTAATAATATGCATTACATGAATACATTTAAACAATGCTGTATTCAGAAATTTCATATTTATTGGGCTCTACCTTGCAGTCTTGTAGCCAGCTCTCTGCAGAAGAGAATATTAGCTAGTTTGCTTTGGCTGTAGCTCTTGCCAGGACTGTAGCTTTTATCAAGGTTGATGTCATCAAAGTGTATACGACCTGCAAGAAACAATTTCATTTGTTTGACTAAAATCAACAATGTGCTCTAAAATGACTAAAGAAAGGTTTTACCTCTCTGATGTGCGCGGCTAGCGACAACAACAATGCGACTTGGAGCTGACTTCTTCAGCATGTCAAGCAGGCAGTTGGTGAGGAGAAAATGTCCCAGGTGGTTGACACCAAACTGCATTTCAAAGCCATCTTCAGTCTCCCACTTAGGACACATCATAATACCTAAAAATAACCAAAGAAAAGAAACAGTCAATCTACTTTAAAAAAAAAAAAAAAAAGGCTGTCTTTTGGTTACAATCAGTGGAAAAAAAACATGTACAGTCATGAATGAAAGTTTGCATATATTTGTTAAGACCAACAAATCATGGCAGTCTTGAGTTTCCAAGGTTTCCTACAACACACAATTTTCTATGATGAAATGATCGAAACGCGCGTCTTTGTCACAACAAATGTATTTTTGGTTTGTTTCATAGATTTATTATTTGTCTTCTAGAAATATTAGCAAATCTACTGGATCAACAATATACATACAGCAAATGGAATAATCAGTGGTGATGTAGACAGGTGTGTTAATCAAATATTCTTAGTGGTATGACCTCTTACCTACTTGAGAGTGATAAAAACTGATTACAGCTGCTGACTTCTCTGAGCCAAATTAGATAGGGACCATTTCATATACTCAGATTCAGCCGCAAACATTCAGTCTCATGAGCTGAGGACAGTTCTGAAGCAAACTACTGACTTTATTGACCTTAGTAAAGTCACTTGGAGTCATTTCACATTTGTTTCAAAGTATATAGCCCATGCAAAGTTGTATCATTGCCAAAATCATCAAGAAAACTATCACCTACTGCTGAAGTTTATTATTGGTGATGATGGTTAATGGTCCACCAAGAACCACCAAAAGCAGGACTGCAATTAATTAGAAACTGCTGGAACACAGGTGTCAGTGTCCACAGTCAAGTGTCTTTTAAATCACCATGGGTTGAGAGGCGGCCAAGGAAGAAGGAAGCCTTTTCTCAAAAAAAAAAAAAAAAAAAGCACCTTAAAACGGGACTAAAGTTTGCTGCTGATCACATGGATAAAGAAAATGTCTTCTGGAGGATAGTTCTATGGTCACGAGAAAATAAAAATTGGGCAATCTGGCCACAATGACCAGCAATATGTTTGAAGGACAGAAGATGAGGCCTTCAACCCCAAGATCACCAAACTTACCATCAAGCATGGTGGTGGCAGTATTATGCTCTGAAGCTGGTTTGCTGCCAGTGGAACAGATGCTTTTCACAAAGGAAATTGAATGATGAAGAAGAAGGATTCACTCCTCTTTCTTTAGGAAAACCTAAAATCATCAGCTAGAAAGTTTTGTCTTGGATCCAATTGGCAAGAATTAATGTCTGAAACTGGCCTTTCCAAAGTTCTGACCTAAACCCCATCAAGAATCTGTTGATTAAGATGAAGAAACAGCACTGTGTCAAAAAGTCAACAAATTTACTGGAACTGCACCAGTTCTGTCAAGAGGAGTAATCAAAGATACAACCAGAAGCGACTAGTTGAGGAGAAAGTGGCCAAGGAACATTTAGCCAAATATAAGACTTGCCGTATATTTTTGAGCAGATTTTTTCATATATCGAAAAGACCTATAAGTTTATGAAAGATCCAAAACACATGATTGTTTTTGTCAAACATGCATGTATTTCAGCGATTCCATCATAGAAAATTAAGAGTTATAAGTGTCACTGGAAACTTGTGACTGCCATGATATACAGGGCTTTTACAAGTGTATATAAATTTTTGCTCACAACTATAACTGCTGCTGACTGAGGCAGGACCACTGTGAATTACCTGCATTGTTAATGAGGATGTCCAAGCGCGCCTCGTTCTCCTGGACATCTTTGACCAGGTCTCTGACAGACTGTAGCGAGGCAAGGTCCAGTTTCTTTACCACCACATTACCGTTCCCGCTCCGCTGTCGAATTTCATCTGCTGCAATGCGGGCTCTGGTCATGTCCCTGCAGGCTAGAATCACTCTGGCCCCTGGACAAAAATAGGAAACACTATAAATGTAATTTATATTCATGTGTTAACACTGCAGGAAGTGCTACTGCAATACTAGTCAGGGTTACAGTCATTCAAAGGTTAATTTGCGTACTTTGACATTATATTGCTTGATGTTTGTTCCGCTCTAGTTAATAGTACATGTGTCACAGCAGAAACCGTCCTGCTCTCCTCATGGGGAGGTGCTCACCTCTCTGAGCCATATCCAGGGCCGTCTCCTTCCCAATCCCAGTGTTGGCTCCTGTGATAAGGACTGTTTTACCATCAAGCCTAGCCTTGCTCCGACACACTCCCCCTGCCATCCATCTACGCAGGGCCAGCACACCGACCCCTGACAGAAAGAGAAAACATCATTAACAACAGGATAACACTGATATCAGATACAATGTTACATGGCTTCTTCTGTCTTTTTCTAGTTTCTTGTTAAGGTGAAAGAAATAGCTGTGAGTAAAACAAATTCCCTTGCAGGAAAGTAAGATATTAAGTAGAGGCCCTGCTTTAGAGATTTCATTTGTGGATTGAGGAGTATTTATATTGATGGTGATGGTGGTGAAGTACTAAAATTAATCTTCATTAACTCCAACTATTTATCTAACAATGCTGATCCAAGCAGCTTTATTCCAGTGACGTTTTAAATATTCAGAACTATGGACAACAGCAACAATTAACGCCATGATAGAGCAAATGACCTGTAAAACAGGTTTCTTCCTGACTGATGGATTACTGTTACTTGCTGTTGATTCTCAATAACACAATGTAAGTTTCTGGCACTGATTTTTCAGAAAATACAGTGAGGTAACAAGCAAAATTCACACAATAGAAAGTATCAATTACCTGCAGCAAAGACAACTGTGAGAGCAGTTGTGTGCTGCTCTACGAAGTCCTTGATATCGTCTGCGTAGTTCTGCATTCTTCCAGTTATTTGCCAACTAAAACAGATATTACTGGAAGGTTTTATAAACAATATCAGTCCGGCTAGACAGACACTTCTGCGCTGAATAAAAACCAACACAAACTGCAGAAACAAATACTCAAATAGGCGTTTTCTCCTTCAGCACTTTGTGATAATAAACTGCTGGGCGGTAGTGGGGGCGTTGTTTACACAGGATTTTCAGAATAAGACGACTGTTGAAAGTTTATTATTTGCTGTCATAGCAACCAAGTATGACATCACTGCTCTGCCCATATTTTAGCTTCTGTCTGATACATTTTTTGATTTGGTTTTGTGAAGTAGTTTCACGTTCTGTCTCACAGAGTTTGATGGTCTGTTTCGATTCCAGGCCTGTGGAGAGCAGGACAGCCTGACTGTGTATTTATCAATGCCCTGCAAAATACACACATAAGTACAATGCAGCTCCTGAATCACCTAATCTGCTCATTTAATGTAGAGCAGGTCAGTGTGTGCTGGCATGTCCAGCTCACCAAACCAGCAGAAAAAAAGTAAATGAACACTGGTGCCAGATTAAGGGCATATTCGATCAATCAAATCTCATTAAACTGAATTGTCCTTTCAGTCCACTGTAAAGCATCATAAATTAATGAAGTCTTAACAATTCAATTTTTCATGCTGACTGTAAATGTATCAGTTATAATTTAACCAACAATGTGATTTTTAAAAAAATCAGGCTAATTTAGAACTAGAAATCATGCAAACGTATATACGTTAGCTTAATGCTACGTTAGCTTTAATCAGGCTACTACTGAGCTGCTAGCTCGGTTAGCATTGCTAATTCACATTAAAGCTAATATTTACTGGATGCTAACTCTCTTCTCTGGTCAACCCACACACAAATAAACTCCATCGACATCTGGAGTGCACGGTACAAATTATATCTGACACTACAGGTGTATATGAAGTGCATTAAAACCGGCACCAATAAGAAAATAAACATTAACTTACCGAACTATCAGAGCCCTTTCAGTGTCTGCTGGTAGAATCAGCCGAAGCGCCACGGTGCCATCACTTGACTTCAGCCGTGCTCGGAGCTGCCGTCAGGCAGGAATCCTGTGATCAGGTACGACTACCCACCCTGGACAGAAAGCCCCGCCCAGAGCCATTTGATTGACAGCTCAGTCCACCAAGTGAAAGCAGAGTCTATTGTCTTTGTTTTTACTTGGTGGGCTGAGGAGTGCCAAAAGCAAAAGGCAAATGCAAAACGGAAAAGACAATGACAAAATCGAAAAAAAAAGAGAAAAGGGAAAAGCAAAGACAAAATTTTCCTTTTTATGTATTTATTTATTTCTCTTTATATTTCCACATTATTTATTTCTCTTTCTATTTCCATTTATTTCCTTATTTATTTCTCTTTATATTTCCATTTATTTATTTATTTCTCTTTATATTTACACATTCATTTATTTATTTCTCTTTATATTTCCACATTTATTTATTTCTCTTTATATTACTACATTTATTTCTCTTTATATTTCCACATTTATTTCCACATTTATTTATTTCTCTTTATATTTCCACATTTATTTCCACATTTATTTATTTATTTATTTCTCTTTATATTTCCACATTTATTTCCTTATTTATTTCTTTATATTTTATTGTGGCACTCCTGTGATTCCATATATAAATGGTGTAATTTTGATGGTTCTTTTTATAGGCATGTCAATTTTTATTTATGTAATTTTTTCATAAACAGAAAGTTTATGATTAAGTTATTAAAAGAGATATTTTTGTTGTTTAGGTTATTCCTCCTCCAAGGAGGCAGAGCCTCGACGGAGTAAAACCACAAAAATGTTTCATTTCTATTTATCTGCATTTTTCATCTGTCTGCTACATTCACAGATTACTGCAAATCTAAGTGCAATTATAGCGATTATATTCAACATTTTAAGACTTTCTGTAAACTCAAGCACTATCTAGAAAAGTGGTCTATATGGGATGGCTACACCGTTAGCCGTTAGCATGACTCGTAGCTAACGTTAGCTCTGGTGCTAACAGCAACACGTTTTACATTGAGGTGATACCGTCGGCTTGAAGTGACGCAGTGATCAGAAAACTCTTTGTTGTATAATTTGCACACAACCAGGCTTTTATCCAAGCTGCCATTGGGAAAATTTTTAAAAGGAAACTTTCTGCCCAACAAGCTAAATCTGTTCTTCCTTCACTGTTCACCAGTGCCTGACTTCACTCAGTGCTTCCTGTGCTTCTTCTTCATGGCTACAAACCGACTTCAGGTTCATTACCGCCACCTACTGGGCTGGAGTGTTCATCAGAGTTACCGGTGTGCCAGAAATGAGGGAACTGAGGAGGGTACAATTAATTGCGTTATTATTTTTAACACGTTATTTTCGCGGTAATTAAGTAGAAGTTGCTGAAAAGGTGACAGAGGCTGTCTGGCCCACAAGCATTTTAGTTTTTCCACATCAAAAACCAACGTCATGAAGTTGGTGGTTAAAATGTGAACATTCAGCCAAAACAGTAGATTTATCAGCAAACCTTGTTTTAATATGGATATAGAAGTATAGCAGAAGTATACAATTAACCACAAATTATAAAATGTACAAACATGAGGATAAAGAAATATACCTTATTTGAACAAATCAGGGATCTTCTAGCTGATTATCAGGTCCAATATCTGGAATTTTTCCAACTTTGTTACTCCGCCAAGGAGGCTGAGCCTCAGTGGAGTTATGTGATGATCGGCATTGGGTTGTCTGTCTCTCTGTTAGCAACATTACTCAAAAATGGAATAACGGATAAGGATGAGATTTTCAGGCAAGGTCAGAAATGACAAAAGGACCAGCTGATTATATTTTGGCACTGATGTGGCTTATAGTCTGGATACACAAATTTTTTGAAGATTTAAGCCATCAGAAATCATACGACTGAGCAGCCTTGGTGGAGATTATTAAGAGATTACTGACAACATAAAGTAACAACATAAAGTAAATGTGCTCCTTTTACTCAGCACTATCTGATTGGCTACACATCATGAGCAATAGCCAACCAACACTAAAAGCTACTGTTTACAGACAGGGACGGATGAGCATATCTGCTGAATGGAGCAGCTCCAATGAAATAGTGGAGCTGTGTTTCAGAGATGAATTAGCTGATGTTCTCGAAGATATAATATAAACATAAACATCACAGTCTTAAACAAGCATGCTCATTTTCCTCAGTACATGAAAAATGCATGAAAATTTACTTGTTGGTGTCAGTACAACCACCATTTATTTTGCTGATAGTGCTAGATTAAGGCTAAATTTTCCATCTACTGTGAGAGGTTTGTGGTTAGTGAGGTGGGTATTGATGGAAGAAGAGGTTTTCTGTACCTCTTAGCCTGCAGCTAACACTACTTGTAAGTACTGTCTTTTCAAAGTAAGACTGACTAACAGTCTGCTCTAACTGGGAGACACGTCTGAAACAGCAAAGACACAACCTTCAGAAACAGAGCAAGAAGCACGGCCATCACCACAAACCAGGACATGAGCTGCTTTCACAGTGGCTAAGGCTATGCTAATGGCTAGCAGCTAATTAAGGAAGCACCCACAGATCATCCTGAAATAGAGTCTGGAAAAATCATACAAAATGGTAGTATTATATTTTGCAGATAATGGCCTTAGTGGGCAATAAAAATGATAGAACAGTCGAATATTAACAAAAACAGCAGACGTAACTTCAGGAGATGAGGAGACAAACTGTCCAGTCTCGATCAATTGATGTCACAGTAAGAAAATCACTTTTAAATGTCAATTATCATCATGACCGGAATAATCAACATCAGGATCGGCCCTGAAAAATACCTTTATTTGGTACCTAGAAGAAATAGTGCAAATTTTTGTAGTGCAAAATATTCGCGTCTATGAGATCAGAGAAAGAGCTGATAAATGCACATCAGGCTGCTGTGTTTAAGCCAGACCAACCATGGAAGCACTGAGGTCCCACAGCTTCTTGGCTGCAGCATCATCCAAGGCCTGTGGTCTCGGCTGTTTGAGGGCACAGTCACTGGTGAAAGAAATGAAAGGGGGGGAAACATCATGAAGAGTCTGACACAGTGTTACCAAAATCATGTCTGATGTAGTAAACTTGTTAATGGATTACTAGAAACTGGTTTATCTCAATCTCAGTTAATATTAAATGAACAAGATGATATGCTGCAATAAGAATTCTACTCATCCACTTTTTCCACCCAGGTCAATAAAATGAAGGGACTATTTACTGTCATAAAGGTGAAACATTAGAAATTCCAGTTAATATAATGACTAATCACATTCAGATTCACTTGCCTGTAGTAGAGACCGCTGACGTTTGCCTGGCTCTCATCTACAGCACAGTAGATGGTGGTTTGGGCTCCTTCCCAGGGACTTTTGATCAGCAATAAAAGGGGCAAAAATATCATCTTCTTCCATAAAGGTACAGTAGGGAGAAAATGTCGTCCTAACTCTGTGCGGATGACCCCAGGATGAAGACTGTACACTGTCACGCCGGTGCCTAATGAGAGACATCCATTAAATCAAGTGTTACTTCCAATGAATGAAAGCACTATCATGAGGAACACAAACAAAACATGAACATGAGGGAAAAATGGTTAATAATATGCATTACATGTGTACATTTAAACAATGCTGTATTCAGAGATTTCATATTTATTGGGCTCTACCTTGCAGTCTTGCAGCCAGCTCTCTGCAGAAGAGAATATTAGCTAGCTTGCTTTGACGGTAGCTCTTTTCAGGATTGTAGCTTTTATCAAGGTTGATATCATCAAAGTGTATACGACCTGCAAGAAAGTGTATTTTTAGTGACTAGAATCATCAATGTGTTCTAAAATCTAAAAAAAAGACAAAACAAAGAAAATCTTTCACCTTTCTGGTGTGCCACACTAGAAACAATGACAATGCGACTTGGAGTTGACTTCTTCAGGAGGTCAAGCAGGCAGTTGGTGAGGAGAAAATGTCCCAGGTGGTTGACACCAAACTGCATTTCAAAGCCATCTTCAGTCTCCCACTTAGGACACATCATAATACCTAAAAATAACCAAAGAAAAGAAACAGTCAATCTACATTAAAACCTACAGCCAGTTGATCCCAAACGAATGCATTTATTCTGCCCTCCTAAACATCTGAATGTCCTGCAGAGGAAAAAACAGTAGCTGCTGCTGACTGAGGCAGGACCACTGTGAATTACCTGCATTGTTAATGAGGATGTCCAAGCGCGCCTCGTTCTCCTGGACATCTTTGACCAGGTCTCTGACAGACTGCAGCGAGGCAAGGTCCAGTTTCTTTACCACCACATTACCGTTCCCGCTCCGCTGTCGAATTTCATCTGCTGCAATGCGGGCTCTGGTCATGTCCCTGCAGGCTAGAATCACTCTGGCCCCTGGACAAAAATAGGAAACATTATAAATGTAATTTATATTCATGTGTTAACACTGCAGGAAGTGCTACTGCAATACCAGTCAAGATAACAGCCACTTGAAGGTTAATTTGTGTTCTTTGCATTACATTTGTTGATGCATATAACTTTATATTTCAATTTGTGCCCTTTTGTGCCAATTTGAGTTGTATTTACAGTGTTTACTTCATGAGATTTGGTTCAAATTTAAATTTGAAAGTGCTACACATAGCATCCATCCATCCGTTATCTATACACTGCTTAATCCTCACTAGGGTCGCGGAGGGTGGTTGGCGTTTTCGGAGCTGACTTTGGGCGAAGGCAGGGAACACTGTGGACAAGTCGCGGACAAACAATCACATTCACATTCATACCTACGGACAATTTAGAGTTACCAATTAACCTGAGCATGTTTTTGGACTGTGGGAGGAAGGAAAACCCACACATGCACAGGGAGAACATGCAAACTCCATGCAGAAAGACTCCGGGAAGGCCTGGACGTGAACCAGGGATTTTCTAGCTGCAAGGCCAAAGTGCTAACCACCAAGCCACTGTGCAGCCTGCTACACATAACAGCACAACAAAAACTTACAGAAAATATTCCAGTAATTATGTCATGCATGTGTCACAACAGCAGCAGAAACCGTCCTGCTCTCCTCATGGGGAGGTGCTCACCTCTCTGAGCCATATCCAGGGCCGTCTCCTTCCCAATCCCAGTGTTGGCTCCTGTGATAAGGACTGTTTTACCATCAAGCCTAGCCTTGCTCCGACACACTCCCCCTGCCATCCACCTACGCAGGGCCAGCACACCGACCCCTGACAGAAAGAGAAAACATCATTAACAACAGGAAGATGGTTTCTCATTCCTGTCATGACATTTATTCCTAACATGTGTCATGAATTTTCTTGATTCTTTGTGATGACCTTTGAGGTCATCTTGAGGGCGGCTCTAGCAGTTTGTCTCTATTGGCTCTGTGAGTGGCTGCTTAATGTAACCAGCAGCACCTGTAGGCCCAAATGTGTTCCCAGATTACTGAAAAGCTGGCTGCATTCTAGTCATTCTGTCTGCATTCCTCTGCAGGTGCCAAACATCCAGGTCTAGCTATGATGGTTTAGTTCTTTTGGGAGTTGGTATGTACCTTACAACACCTGCACAGACATTATTCACACATGCACCACACACACACACACAACACTGACTTTCCTGATTCTCACAACCCCATGCTGATACGGCTTTAATTTGGTTTGATTTAAATTAATAAACTCATGCTTTAATTGTGATACTTGTTGTGTCTCTCCTTTTGCTGTGGCCATTTTGATCCAAACCATAACATCTTGGTAATGTGACAGAAAAAGCTGAGTAAAACAAATTCCCTAGCAAGAAAATATGATATTCAGTGGAGGCACCGAAAATTCAGATGCGGATTTAGGTCCAAAAAGATGATCAGTGTCTATAATGCTTTATTCCACTGATAGTTTTAAATATTCACAACTATGAGTGGCAATAACAATTACCTTTGTGATTCAACAAATGACCTGAAATATAATTTTCTGCATGACTGTTAATCGCTGTTCATTCTGAGGAGCAGAATGTAAGTTTCCTACACTGACATTTCACACACATAGGATACATGGGGGGAGGGGGAAGTATAGATTACCTGCAACAAAGGTAACTATGAGAGCAATCACATGGTTCTCTACAAATTCCTGGAGACCATCTGCGTAGTTCGGCATATTTCAGGATAGTCGCAAACTTAACCGAATATTATTGAAAAGTTTAATTTGTAATCTCAGTCCGTTTACATGGACTCTTCCGCAATAGAGGAAAAACCCACGCAAATAGGTCTTGAACTTTGTAACGATTACGTACTGCACTGGTTTTTCAGAATAAGAGTCCTGTTTAAAGAGTCAGTTTTGTTGTCATAGCAACTGATGTACAACATCACTGCTCTGTTAATGGCTTACCTTATGCCTGATAATAAATTTGTAATTTGGGGATGTGAACTAAAATCACACTCTCTGACTATTGGTTCTAACACAGAACCTTGTGGAACTCCATTACTAACTCTAGTGTGGGTGAAAGAATCATCATTAACATGAACAAACTGGAATCTGTCTGTTAAATATGATTTAAACCAATTTAGTGTAGCTCCTTTCATCTCAAAAACATGTTCCAGTCTCTGCAATAAGATGCTGTGTTCAACTGTGTCAAATGCAGCACTGAGATCCAGTAGAAGTGTAGAAACTAGTCCACTGTCTGAAACTATTAGAGGATCATTGGCGACATGCACCAGTGCTGTTTCTGTACTATGATGTATTCTAAATCCAGACTGAAACTCTTCGGACAAACCATTTATATGCAGATAATCACATAATTGGCAGCAACAACTTTTTCAGGAATTTTAGAAATACAAGGGAGGTTGGATATAAACTGGAATCTCTATGTAAAATATGATTTAAACCAGCTTAGTGCAGTTCCTTTAATCCCAGTAACATGTTCCAGTCTCTGTAATAAGATGCTGTGATCAACCTGTGTCCAATGCAGCACTGAGATCCAGTAGAAGTGTAGAAACTAGTCCACTGTCTGAACTATTAGATCATTGGTGGCCTTCACCAGTGCTCTTTCTGTACTATGAAGTAATCTGAATCGTGACTGAAACTCTTCGCACGAAACATTTATATACAGATAAAAACATAATTGGCAGCAACAACCTTTTCAAGAATTTTAGCAATAAAAGGGAGGCTGGATATGGGCCTATAGCAGGCTAAAACACCTTGATCCAGAGGAGGTTTTTTGAGAAGTGGCTTTATTACAGCAACTTTAAAAGCCTGCAGTATGTACCCTGTTAGTAAAGATAAGTTAATATTTAATACAGCAGTGTCGATTACAGGAAAAAATGTTATTGAAAAATGTAGTGGGGATGGGGTCTAACAAACATGTTGCTGGTTTAGAGGAGTGTACCACATGAGCACTGAGAGATTTCCAGCAGAGAAGCAGTCCAAGTATAAATCTGGTGTTATGGACGCTTCCAGAGCCACTGCACCTAAAGACATGTTCAGGATTTTTTGTCTAATATTCAAAACTTTATTTGTGAAGAAGTTCATGAAATCTTCACTACCTGGGGCTTAATATCTGTCTCATTTATGATGTTTCACTGTGGTTTTCAAAACAAGACAGCATGTAAAATATCAATTTATAACATATGGTATAGTTTTACAAATTGAACAAATTAACAGCATGTAAAGACGTTACAATAAATCCATCTGGACCGGCCATCAGTTCAGTGCCATCATAAAACTTTGACTGTAGCCACATGGCATAGTTTTTTTTACTTTTGAGTCAGTATATTTTTTGCCTAAAGTATAATTTCACGTAATACTTCTATATATTCTGCAAAATACAAACATTTACATTCACATTAAGGTCAATGTACATGTTGCTCAATTCTGTAACTTTTGTAGCCCAACAGAAGAAATGCTGTGACTTACTCGTGCTTTTATTTTGAAACTAAACCGCTTGACAGCTGCTGCTGTGTGATTGGTTCAGCTCACAATGAGAGCTGCCGCAGTAACTTTGTCTGTTCATGGCTTTACCTGGTTCTCAAATAGTTCGTGTTACGTTATGAGGCTGCTCTTGGTCTTGTTGAATGAGTTTTACGTCTGACAGCATCGGTCTATTTTCGTTCTTTCTTTCTTTCTTTTTTTTTTTTTAACCAAATGATAAACAAACCTGCCCCGGAAGGTGTTTGTGTTCGCGCCACGTCAGAGCTACAAAACTGTCATCATCAGAGAAGAGTCTGCAGCTTCGTGCACTTTGTTTCTGCTCCACCATGCTGCAGCTGGGACTGAGCTGTCTGCTGTTGCTGCTGCTGCATGTCTGTGTGGTGTTTGGGACTGAACTCTCATTTGAGCTCCCTGACAACGACAAGCAGTGTTTCTACGAAGAATTAGAGAAAGACGTCAAGTTTGACATAGACTTCCAAGTAAGTCTCTGAAAACTTCACCATTGTGTGTTGACGAGATGCTACCAGTCATTCTGTGGGTGGGAACTTGTAATTTGAGTGTTTTCTGTCTCATATTTCTCAGAAAGGAAGACCGTGTATACATAAAAGTTCAAAGTACCTGTTTTAGTGGCCATTAGGTAACTTAATTCCATCAACTGCAAGTTAATATCACAGTTAGATGTAGAAACAAAGTCTGTTTAGATTCAGACTCAGTGTTACCCAACTGCACAGTCAATCAGTTCCTCCTTGCAAAGTCCATATGGTAACACAAAGCAACATGCAGCATGTTACAGTGTTACAACTATCTTTGTATCCATACTGACCAATGTGGTTTTTTTTTTCTTTTCTTTGCTATTAGGTCATTGCAGGAGGAAACTACGATGTGGACTGTTTTGTGACCGACCCTCAGAACAACGTCCTGTATAATGAGAAGAAGAAGCAGTATGACAGCTTCTCTCACACCACCACCATGAAGGGAGAGTACAAGGTCTGCTTCAGCAATGAGTTCTCCACTTTCACGCATAAAGTAGTGTATCTGGACTTCCGCCACGGAGATGAAGAACCGCTTCTACAGAGCATGACGAGAAGTACGGCGCTGACTCAGGTAAGTCTGAGGAACAACTGCTCAACATCTGTCTGCTGCAGTGCACACATTTGAAGGGCCAGACTGTGCCTGTCACTCAGCTGGGTTTCAGCAAACTGAAGCAAACCAGTGTTCAGAAGGCGAAGGCAGGCAGATAGAAAATGTATAGAAACAGGACCAAAAAAAGGCAACCACAGTGCATATTTTCACATTCACTTCATGAACCAGTTCAAAGAGTGACTCTAGCAAAAATATTAGTAACAATATTGTTCTATTTGGTAAGTCAGGCTGAATAATCAGCTGTCGAGGCAATGGCAAAGTCAGCAAAACTGTTGTGGTTACATTATTATTAGGATGGTTTTAGTGATGGGACAGTTTATATAAAGTCCACTGGGTGGCGCCAGAAGTGTACTGAATATGGTCATAATGAAATACTATTTGCAAACATTTTAATATGATCTCGTCATCCTACAATACACCAGAAATTCAAATGTGTTGACATCCCCTTTCGCTTTGCACAAACTGAAGGTAAAATGTTGATTTTTGTTTCAGAAACACTGAAGCTTCTAGGTTTGACATACTTGCAGCTTGTAAAAAACAGTAAAACATCACACATAGTCTGCACACACTACATTTGTAATTCCCAAGTGTACGCTATTTTATGCAATATACAGAGTATGTTCACATTCTATTTTAACATTAAGTCCTGAGATTGTTGGGGAAGGTGTATGAAATTCAAGTGAATCTGTTCAGGACCAGTCTGGAGAATTTAACTGTGTGCTTTCATATGTCTTCCCTCGGTCATTACTGTGCTCTTCTTTAAATTGTGTTGATTTTTCTGTACTTTTAGTTGGAGTCGTCCTGCGTCGCCATTCATGAGATCTTGAAGGTGGTGGCTGACTCACAGACATGGTACAGGTTAAGAGAGGCGCACGACCGCACGAAAGCAGAGCACCTCCTGGAGCGGGTCACCTACTGGTCCATCGGAGAAACCGTCCTGCTTTTTGTCATCGGCATCGGTCAAGTCATGATGCTCAGGAGCTTCTTTGCTGATAAGAAAGGCTCTGTGTTGGCCGCCACTTAAGAACTCATGGTCTCGATTGTAAGAAACACAGGTGGAAGCTCACCAATGTGACACAGAAAGGCATCTGGCGATAGATTAGCACGTTTGTTAGTGTTTTCAACATCGGAGTAGTTTAGGAGGCGTTTTCCTATTTCTGACTACCTACTCAGAGGCTGAAAAACTTGAATACCTTTTGTCACATCTGTGTTGTTTTGTTCTTAAGCCATGCTGAAAAGAAACACCACTTAGACTTTTGGTAGGAATGAGATCGACATCTTTCAACCTGTCATGGATTATTTATTATATTTTTATAGAAGTACAACATAAACCAGTTTGTTCTACCTATAAATTGCCTAGTTTGCCTTACCAGTGGGACCATTTTGGATTTTCATCTTGATATCCAGCAATTACAGTAAAAATTGTGGTGCATAGATAATAACCAAAGAGGCATTGTTTCTGAATGTTCGTTTTATTTGTTTTATGCTATCAGTTATGTTTATTCTTAGCCTAGTTTAATTTATGTGTACAAAATTGTTACTAGCTGTAAAAGCTCTGTTTACTCTTTTGTCTGTGTCTGTGTCATACAAAGTGCCTTAAGGAATATTTTTTCTTGTGCCTACCACATTGAAAGTTTACTGTTATAATTTAAGTGCACATCACCATGTTAATGCTGTTTGATTGGATTTTTAGTTTTGATTCGTATGTTTTACATTATTTGACATTGGAAAGTGACAGTTGTGAAAGCCTTTTTTGCACCATGTGATGTTTTCAGACCTATTTGTTTATCTGTAAATCTTTCAATAAAATCATCTGGGAAGCCATATGTTTTGGTGAAGATTCAAATACAAAGGAATTTGTCATGTTTTGATTCTTATTTTTAGCAGGTTTGGTATGGCAATGCGCACTGTAATGCCTATTCAGCTTCATGTTTTAATCACTCTGGGTCTGAATTAAGTTTCTCAAGATCTGCTTAGCATTTGGTTCCTCTAATCCTATGTACACCCCACTCCCATGCTTGAAAAAAGAGGGAAAGTTTCAAAGGTACAATCATTATTTGTGATGTCAGCACTAGTTGAAAAGCCACTTGTGGGTCAATATGCAACTAGCACAAGTGTGATGTGAAAACGTGGGGCCTCTAGTGTAAATATTGTGCACTGATAAAGGACTTTGCACTTTTCTTTTTTACTATTATTGATTATATTTCAGGATTATATTATTGCTATTTATATGCCTCAAAATATGTTTGGCCATGGTAAGAAAGCATGTGTTATGTAGACACATTTCTTATGTGAAGTGTGCAGTTACTGCATTTTTTGTTTATGTTGATTTTCTGCTTTCTTTGTGTGGTAAGTCACACTGTACTTTTCTTCTCAAAAAGGCAGTGAAGATTTTCAATTGAATTTACCCAGTTAAAGAAGCACTGGAAAGATTTATGCTAAACATAGACTGTACCTGTTTTTTGGGTTTTTTTTTTTTTTTTTTTTCAATTTACCTTATTTTAATTTTCATATTATATTTAAAACCCTGCAATATTACATATACACCGATCAGGCATAACATTATGATCACCTGCCTAATATTGCGTCGGTCCCCTTTATGCTGGGGATGTCCTGTGGAACTGGGATGGTGGCAGTGAATTCTGTGGGTCTTGTGGGTTGCAGGGTGGGACCTACCTGGATCAGGCTTATCCTGGTACATCCCACAGATGCTCAGTAAGATTCGGATCTGGGGATTGTGGAACCCGGGTGAACACCTTAGCTCTGCTGTGTTCCCCAGGCCACTCTGGAGCAGTTTTTGTAGTGTGTCGGGGTGCATTGTCCTGCTGAGGGTGGCATCTGGCATCAAGGCTGATGTTGCCATGGGAGAGTTAGGGGTTGCCTGACCTGCAATGTTTAGGTGGGTGGTACATGTCAAATATCCACATGAATGTCAGGACTCATGGTTTTCCAGCAGAACATTGCATTATAACAAGATGATCAATGTTATTCACTTCACTTGTCAGTGGTCATAATGTTGTGGCTGATCAGTGCAATACAAATTTACCTGCCTAAATTATATACTAAGGTGAAAGTCCTACTGTGTTGTACATAGTGTAAATTTACCTAAGTAATGTATATTATTATTATATTATATATTATACAGATTTACCTGACTAAGGTTTAAGTCCTACACTACAATTTGCTACACTATACTATACAATGCTATGCTAGGTTTGCAGTTAACAGTATGGCACTTAAATCGTGTGGAAAACTACAACAAAAGAAAATTTTTGAAAAGTGGATGGACTTTGGACTCTTCTGGACTCTTCAATGTATCATTTACTCCCTCATTACTTTTGTGTAACTATGAGCACTAAACAAATAGGGGAAAAAAACGAAACCAGGAAGTAAGTCGAAGAAAGCATCACCTATTGGTCGGGAGCCGCTGTCTCTGACCAATCAGAGTGAAGCTGACGTGGGTTAAAAAGTCATGAAGCTCCTACGTCTTTCGTCACCACTTCACAGGGTTTTACCGGCCTCGCTTTCATTCATAAGAAGAGACGGTCCATCCCAGTGGTCCAGTCCGTGGCTGGAATCAACCCTCAGACTACATGGCGGGTTACCTGAAGGCTCTGACGGCCGTGTCGAGGAGTGCAGCCGCTGCGCTGTCGCAAAACCCCGCTGTGGTCTCACCGGTCACTGTCTGCCATCACGGACAGCAGCAGAGGAACTGTAAGTCCGCCGTCGAGAGTATCACTCATAATGTACGTACAGTGCTCAGTTTTACAGACACTAACAGCAGTAATGGGGTTACCTGTCAGTGTAATTAAACACAGTGTGAGTTAGTGTTGAGTTGAACTAAGTATCACCTGACACTGGAAACAGGTAGCAATGTTCCGTTTGGCAGCCAGCCGCAGGTGATATTAAAGCCTGATAATCACAGTCATCCTACACATGTAGAGTAGTAGTAGTGGTTTGATTCATCACTAATTGACAGATTAATCCAAAAGATAACAAACTTCAAATGGAATAATAGGAATCAACTTTGGTAAATAACATGTGGAGAATTCAATGTATTTTAATAAATATTAAAGCATTCATGCATGTAGCCTGCAGCAGATCTGAATAACATACTGTATATGACAATCACATTCAGTCTGTAGCTGCAGCTGGTGCCCACCTGTCTTTGCATGTGAGTCCACGTGTTGTCAGGTACGAAAAGGCCTCAAAAGGTAATAAAGGCTATCAAAGCTGCCATATAATCCCAAGGTCAGAGTGTCTGGCACAGTACCATACTGTTTAACCTTCTCACTGAGAGGGGTGCTATGAATATAAAATGAAACGCTGGAATATTGTCAGTTATCGTTTTGTCTCTTTTCAGGTGTCACAGGTGAGACGAGTAAATTAAATGTATTCATTTCTGAAATATTCCAGTCTTCCTGATTAGCTTTCCTGAAGAGATGTGAATTGAAAGACTGGGACTCTGCGAGAACAGTCTGAATGAATTAAGAGAGCAAGATGTCTAAAGCAGTGAAAACATTGAAATTATCCCTGAAAATGACACCTGGAACTGAAAAACAATGTTAAGGAGATAAACGAATGAGCAACAGCCCTGACTATGTGCAGACTTTGACTTTTTTTCAGAATTTTTAATTTTTTTTTTTGTTCCCAGTAACAACACTAAAAATTACTGTAACTGCAAATGTTTCAGATGCAACGAAACGGATCAAGGTGGACCAGCCAGTGGTGGAGATGGATGGAGATGAGATGACGCGCATCATATGGGAATTCATCAAGGAGAAGGTAAATCAACTACAAAAAGTAATAAAGCCTGAGTGACTTTTCAGTGACTTACACCTGTATTGTGGAACAAAAGTGTAGGTAAACTTTTAAACTGATGTATATACAATGTTCTCCTTAGACAAATAACACATTCACATCTTGTTGCAGCTCATCCTATCCAACGTGGATGTTGAGCTGAAGTATTATGACCTCGGTCTACCCTACCGAGACCAGACGAATGACCAGGTCACCATCGACTCTGCTCTGGCTACTAAGAAATACAATGTGGCTGTCAAATGTGCCACAATCACCCCTGATGAGGCCAGAGTTGAGGGTAAGTTGGACTCGGTATGTGTAATTACATGCTAACTGTGCTCTCTGTCTGGTTCCATCTTATACCAAATTCAAGCAGTTCCAAGCCTTTTAAAATGTTTGGCATTACAGCATATTTCATTTTAACCAACAGGAGCGTTAGTAAATGCGTATGTGTTAATCTGTTTGTGACAATACAAGTCTTGTTTTGTTTCTTTAAATTGCAGAAGCTTAAAATATGTTTCCCTTCCAGAGTTTAAACTTAAGAAAATGTGGAAGAGTCCCAATGGAACCATCAGGAACGTCTTAGGTGGCACAGTTTTCCGTGAGCCAATCCTTTGTAAAAACATTCCCCGTCTCGTTCCCGGTTGGACGCAGGCCATAACGATTGGCAGACATGCTTTTGGCGATCAGGTAAAAATAAAAAGCCCTGCAAATTTGTGTTTTCTGTATCCAAAGATGCATCCAAACTGAAAGAACAGTCTCACACTCTGATGTTTGATCTCACAGTACAGGGCCACAGACTTTGTTGTTAACCAGCCTGGCAAGTTTAAGATTGTGTTTTCCCCAACTGATGGAAGCAAGTCGCAGGAGTGGGAGGTGTATAACTTTACCGCAGGGGGCTGTGGGATGGGAATGTACAACACTGATGAGGTAAGAACAAGTTTGTTTATAGATTTAATCACATGGAAGTAGACAATTAAAAATAATTTCGGTGTTTTGGGCTGCATTCTGTGGTTTTTATTTGAATGTTTGGTGATGTAACTGTCAGCATTATATCTTATTTGCACAGTCCATCGATGGATTTGCTCACAGCTGCTTCCAGTATGCCATCCAGAAGAAGTGGCCGCTGTACATGAGCACCAAGAATACCATCCTCAAGGCCTACGATGGCCGCTTCAAAGACATCTTTGAGGACATATATGAAAAGTAAGACTCAATAGACGAGCATTTAGATCTGGTGCACTTGACGTTGAAGGAGAGAAACTTACTTGCTCAGTGGGCTCACATCTTTTGTGTCTAATTTTTGTGTCCTCAACAGCCACCAGGCCACTGAATTTCACCGTTTCTGTCAAGTGTTAATTGTTTATTTGATCCCCTTCAGGAATTACAAGGCAGAGTTTACCAAGCTGAAGATCTGGTATGAGCACCGGCTCATTGACGACATGGTGGCCCAGGTTTTGAAGTCCTCTGGAGGATTTGTTTGGGCCTGCAAGAATTACGATGGGGATGTGCAGTCAGACATCCTGGCTCAGGGTATGTGCACTACAACTGAGCCTCTCTCAGACATGCCTCTGCTGTTAATCTAACAGCAAAAGAACATGTTGACTTTATGTCTGATGGAGTATGTTCACTTTTCTGGAAAAGGGGCACCAGATATATTACTAGGTCGGACCGAGTAACATTTCCATATCACACACTGCTGAAGTCTGAACTGCAGCGTTACATTAACAGATAGGCACACAAGCAATGGTGCTTCAAGTTGTGTGAAGCGATTTAGGGATGATTTTTCATACAGTTCAGCACCTGCATTCATGCAAACCTTTCTTACACTTTGCCCTCCAAATTCAAATCAGTTCAGCTGCAAACTGAAATGTCCATAAAAATAAAACTTTACTGTAATACAAACAGACACGAACCGCTTAGTTATTAATAGTAACCAATTATTAATGTAATGAGTTGCCCCCCCTCCTGATCCTAAATTATCTCTGGCACGGAGAGCAACCATTCTGTGCCAGGATCCAACAGTAAGTCGTACTGTGTATTTTACTTCTCATCAGACGTGAGCTTTCACACACAGAACTGCTGAGTTTATTAAATACCTGCAGCATCAGGATTCATGAGCATCAACCAAAGCAGGAGAGTTGTATGCATTTACACACGGAATAACAGCAGTAACATTATTGATTGGTTATAATTATATATCATCCCCGACAGTTAGAGCAAATCAGTCAGGATCTAACAGCAGATAACACTGTACTTTTCTTCACCTCAGACAGATGAGCTGTCACAGAGTCACAGTTTATAAGCTGCAGTTTAATCATTTGTTGCATAGTTAATGTGTATGTAAAGTACAAGTTAGATTATTATCACACGTTGACAGAATTTTTAGTGTAGAAATTTCAAAATAAACCACGCTGTTATTTGAAGGTTTGATAAGCAGCTGTTAGTTCAGATTTCATTTATTAATGTAATCTTGTGTGAATGACAAATATGGTGTAAGAAAGTAAAGGAACATTAACAGGAAAATGACATTTGTTTAAATGACACAATGCCACCACTTCAACAGATTGATGAAGCCAGCATGTCTGAAAAGGGCTTTGGATAATGAGTATGCTTGCTAAGTGCAGGCCACACAGCCACAACTGCACAAGGCTGCATTATTTACACCTGATATAAATGTCATATTCTGTATGGTAATACGATCACCCTTTAATGGCATGTTTTGTGTGTGTCTCTGTATTGTGTCCAGGTTTTGGCTCTCTGGGTCTCATGACATCAGTACTAGTGTGTCCTGATGGTAAGACTATTGAAGCTGAGGCCGCTCATGGCACCGTCACCAGGCACTACCGCGAACACCAGAGAGTAAGGAAACAAGTTTAATTTTGATTTTCCAAAGTAATGGACATTTTGCCCACATACAGTCTTTCAGGTCACTTTAGGATACAAGTTGTGATGGTTAGGCGTTTGAACTTAAAACATAAATCCACTAAATCCTAGATGTTGTGAAATTGTCACTAAAATCTACTTTTTCAAGCTTAACTCTGTTATTTGTGTGAGATTCTCAAGCCAATGCAAACCTATCCAACACCGAAGCTGCTCACACCTGTAGGATTTTATTTTACCAACATTATCTGCGTCATTTCTTTGTAGGGGAGACCAACCAGTACCAATCCAATCGCCAGTATCTTTGCTTGGACCAGGGGACTGGAACACAGAGGCAAGCTGGATGGGAATCCTGATTTGATAAAGTAAGTTATCCTGTTACTGTCAGTTACTCATGTCATTTATGTTTATGTGCTTTTGCATCATAATTTCTGTCACACTGCTTTATTGCTCTCTAGGTTCTGTCAGACTTTAGAAAAAGTCTGTGTGGAAACAGTGGAAAATGGTGTGATGACCAAGGACCTTGCGGGCTGCATTCATGGCTTGGCCAAGTGAGTGTGCATTTTCAGATCCCTCAGTTGTTCAAAGTGTGTGCTGTTTTATTTTGTGGCCTTGTGAACCACTTGGATTTTGAAGAAAAAGCTCTATAGATAAAGATGATTACTATCCATATGTTCAAAAATAGTGTAGTGAAATGTTCACGTAAGGACAGATTTTCAATTTAATTCCAAATCTAACTGCTGCACCGTAATCTTGCAGCTGCAAGCTGAATGAACATTATGTCAACACGTCAGACTTCCTGGATGTCATCAGGGCCAACCTGGACAAAGCTCTGGGCAAATGAACAATCAGAAGACACACCTGCCAATGTAAAGACAGACTTTGTTGGTTTTAACTTGTTTTTAGCCTTTGTTTGTATGAACCTTTGTATCTATTTTTGAAAGAAACAAGTTGGCTGTTTTTCATGCCATTTTTCTGACTCACTCACACATTCCTGTACTCCTGTTCCTCTGCCTTTCCTGTTGCCATTTTTGTGTTGCACAAATTGAATTAATGCACTGTATGAATTAATTTTAATGCTGATGTTAACTTACAGTATTATGGTAATTTAGATAAATTTCAGACTTGCATATTAAATTGAAAAGTATCTTCAGGGAACAGTATGTACAAATTAGGACAATAATGTCATGTTTTGTACCACAGCATGAATATAAAAAGAATTTGCCAATCACTCGGTGTGGAACTGACTTTTTCTGCTTGGTTGGTAGTTCAGTGCTGTGATCCTGAACGTTGGGGCAGAAAACACACTTATCAGCACAGACTGTACCGAATAATTCGGGAGTGTGTTCTTGTGAGTGAGGGGGGTGGCGGACTAAAATGGTTACCTCAGAAGGGCTCCAGCCAAATGGCAAATCCAGATGTTGAACTCAGAATCAGTAAAAGCCGGCCACAAGCAATTCCATTTCACATTTTAATTTCATGCACTTGCTCATATGAGCTCCTCTCCAGCAGTGCATTCATGCAGTGCTGTATGCTCATTTAGTAGCCATCATATGTGCCCTACAGTGCGTGACAGTTGAGTTGTGTTTGCACCAGCAGGGGGCTAAACCTGATGGGAGTTTTGGCAAAGCTTTTAGGTGAGGTGGTAACAGCACTGCATCACCAGCAGATGTCGACATGGTCACAGTCAGTCAGCCGGGTACTGTATTGTATTGCATGGTATTCTTTATTGTACTTTGAAAAGAGACCCTGGCTTAAACTTTTTGCTGTTCCTATCTGAAACTGATTCTTGGCTAAATTGCACCTGCAGATAATTGCTGGTGTTTGCTCCAATCCATTTGTAATGCATATGAGCACTGAGGCTTGCTGAAGTGGAAAATTCCACTCTTGCCAGGTAGACTGAATCCTAGATGATCCAGCGCCGTTCAATTGAAGGCAACTTGAGTATTCAGACATGAAACTCTACAGAACAAAACTTAATTTGATATCTTGTTAAGCTTGCTTTTCATTCTCAATCATTCGGTACTCAGATGTCTTGGCAGACATTAACTTTATAACAAACCACTGACCAGAGAATAAGCTAGTCTCTTGCTCTTTCTCCCCCAGTCACTAAAAAGTCAAAGAAAATGAATACGGTGCCTCCATCAAAAATTACCAGAAATTAGCATTTAGATTACCTTTTTGTCCCCCTTTTTTAATTTCCTCTTGGAAGAACATTCCCCTGGAACTGCTAAAGAACCTCCCACTTAATATCATCTGCAGCCTTAAAAGAGCCATATCTCTGAGCGAAATGATCAATCTGGTCCTGGGAAATGATTTCCTATGAAAGTATAATCTCTGCACAATGCAGTGCATCCGTGAAGCAGTCGACCAATCAATGAGTGCACATTTTACAGAAGGAGGGTCTTCACTGGGAGTTGACTGAGGTTCGGGTAGAACTCTAAAGTCACATCTTTGTTCACTCAACTGGCAGCAGGACACTAAAATCCTACTACTGCATTAAATATATTTAAAAATCTGAAGCAAGAGTGATAGATTTACCAATTAGCAAAGTCTATTTTTGAGAAAAGATCCTCCTCCCTGGTTTCTTTGAACCAGGAAATGTCCCAAGGGCTTTTTTTCACTTGGTTTTTGCACTTGTCTGTTAGGCTGGACATACCAGCTTTACTGAAGCAGTTTTTATTGAACAAATAGTCAAACTTGTGTCATCTGAAGAATTCCATGACAACATTATTGGCCCATGATTCATTTTGACAAAGATTGACTGTAGTGGTGTGTTGAGGTAAATGCTGGAGTACTTGTTCTGCAGGTGTTCAGCCATAAACAAAGTGTTGCACAAACAAACAGTAGACGAACCGTTTAACTAGAATTTATCCTAAGGAGAAAATGAACACCCATCTAATAGTTCTTAAGCTATTTCCATCCAGCAATGTCAACCTCATAGCAGCAGTCATGACAAAGTTCTTGCGTCACCAAAGCCAGCTGAACTTAATCCTCTGGGAACAATGCATTTCATAGCAATCCATCCAGTAATTGAGATGTATCAGTCTGAATCAAAGCGGTGGACTGACAGGCAGACCTGCAGCGCCATTCTTAGAGCAATATCACCAGTGTGGTTAAAAATAGCAGACTCTGAGGAGTACCCCTCTCAAACAATGACAGATTAAAACACCAGTCTTCATCATTTAAACTAGAGAACCTTTATTAAATAATTCATGGTCAATTTCCATGAGGTCTCAGTTTGATATTTCTCATCTCAAAAAAGAACTAGTAGACCATTCCTCTGTTTTAGTGTGCATATCAAGTCTGACCTACATGGCAGGACAGGAGGAGCTGACTGTCTTCCCCAAAAAAGAATTTTTGAGCAGCAGGACTAGTGTCAGTCCACTTTTAATTCAAACTTCTCAAAATTTAACTATGCAGGACTTCCAAATAATTTATTTTCAACTTCAAAATCTACAGATGGTTTACTAATAATTTTCCCTGTTTGCTTTTTTTTTTGCCTCAAGGGACAAAGGTTTCCAAACAAATTGAATTAAAAGTGAAGTGAACCCAGTTCTGGATTTAAGATCGCTGAAACTACAAAGAACAAAGGAAACCCAAAATGCTGATTCTCCGTAGAAACTGCTCATTCTTCAACTCGTATCTGAACTGACAACTGTGAAATATTCCTATCAAGGAAACTGCAGTTTACAAAAACCTACTGAGAAAGCATATCTGTTTGTGTTTAATAATATTGCCATTATTGGGGGGTTGGAAGATTATACAATCTTATTTCCCCCCAGCTCTTCTCCTTGAGGCAAATGAGTTCACTCCTACTGCAGACAGCCTTCACCGGAAAATGACAAGTTTCAATGAAAAAGTGCTTTGTATTGTTCACTCAGTAATTCAAAAACTAGAGCAGTATATTCACTACACGGGATAGATTATTAATGTAAAGCTAAACCATGTGAAACAAAAATGGTGGATAAACACACCGCATGTTGCAGAATCATTTATACAGTCAGAGGGCTTTACATGCCAGCAGTTTTATTTTCTAGTTTTAGCCGACATGGGACAGTAGCAACTTTGGTAGTAAGTGCCCTTGAAAGAACAAGGCTACAATGTCCTGTGCAAAAAGCACAAATGCATTGAAAGATGGACCAGTTTGAAGTTTAAACTTAGGGCCGGGCAGGAACGGTCAACTACAATTAGGAACTGTTAAGTAAGAGCATTCAAACCTATGAATATGTTGTGACTATGTATCAAAACTTGGATATACAGTGAGTAAATAGCTGACACGGTGGAAGCTTAGTTGCAAAATGTTTCTAGCTGGCACTTTCAGTCAAAAATATAAGGGCATACGTTGGTTGTGAATGACGAAAATGGCAAAATGGTAAACAAATTTCTATCACATCAAATGTAACCGATGGCTCTGCGACTGCAACTTTTTTCTTTTTTTTCTTTTTTTCAAATAACTGATACATACACACAACATACAGATTTGACTGTCCGCCAGTGAGAGTCTTTGAGTCGGTAAGCGTAGTAATCCCAAAAAAGGAGCTCCAGACCGCGTCAACAGTTTCAGTGTCTCTGTTAGAAGCAACAGAGTTGAAACGTCTCCTTTGAAGTACTTCTCCTTCCTGGCCTCCCTTCATAGTCCGTCAGGTCTGGCTCTTCTGGAAAGAGGCCAAAAACTGAAAGAAAACCCCTTTCCCAGAGTCTCCCAAAGCCTTGACAACAACTCTGTAATTTCCTTTTGCCTTTAAAAAAAAAAAAAAAAAACAAGAACGAAAGAAAAAGAAAAAACATGTTCTCTGGTCCATCACTACTCAAGGTGTAGTGTAGCTGCTTGTATCCTTGCCGAAATTGTAATACTCCTCCATGTCCTCCATGTTTGCTGTGGTGAGCTTCGTGAGGTTTTGCGAGCCACCATTGTCCATATTATCTGGCGATGTAAAGCTGAAGTTCTGTCCTTCATACTCCCCCTGGCTTTCCATTTCTGGAAGAACTTCTGAAAAATACCCAAAATATATATATATATTGATATGATATATGTTCATGATATTTTTTTTTCCAATCTAAAGCTCCTGAAAATTTGGTTGGTTTTAAAAATGCTTTTATGAAATTTTTAACACTCAGTTAGAATAATTTCCTTGCGGTTGCATGCCTCCACCACTCAGTCAAGCTACAGCTTCTACATGTGTGTTTAAGCTTGACTTTTGACCTTTTACATATAAAAAGGCCATCGCTTCACCATTTCATCATATTAGACATTTGGGTGAAGCATGACCAAAAACGTGCCGTGTGAGGTCACGGTGATCTTTAACCACCATAATCCAATCTGCTTATCCTGGAGTCCAAATGGACGTTTGTGCCAGATGCAGTGAAATTCTCTCCGTGTGGTGAAGAGACCTCACATTCACAAGAATGAAAAAAAACATACTGTCCCTGGCCTCTGCTGTAGGCAACAACTAATTTGCTAAACTCAGCTAATCTGCTTCATTAAAGATGTGATTTGATCAGATTTGATTGACAGCAGCATGGAAACGTAAGCAAACACGAAACTCATGGCGTCACGCTTATCTAACTCTCCACCTCAAACCAGTAAGATTAGCAGAACTTTATCACACAGTTGTACATTCTTGTGGACTCACATTGCATAGTAAGAAGCTGACTGAGCAAATAGCTTTTCAGGGGCGTTTAAAGCTTTTCTGCACTACTTAGTGAAGACAGATTACATCAATAAGTTAAATGTTTCCTGAAAATATGGTAAGCAAAAACAAGAAAGTAGAACAGTGTAAAACATTATATTTATGCAGAAAAAAAGGAGCCTTTGGCCTGATTGTTGCCTATATAAAAATACTGATCAATATAAAAGAATTAAATCTGCTCAGGATTCACGTGACAGGTTTAAAGTAAGTTGATGTTAATTTGTGAATCTTCATATGTCTGAGTTCAGGCTGATCTGTATGTCTGCATGTTTTATGTCAAAATGAAAAGCTACAATGAAAGTAATCATAGGGCTGCACAGTGGAGTAGTGGTTAGCACTTTCGCCTTGCAGCAAGAAGATCCCTGGTTCGCGTCCCGGCTTTCCCGGGATCTTTCTGCATGGAGTTTGCATGTTCTCCCTGTGCATGTGTGGGTTTTCTCCGGGTACTCCGGCTTCCTCCCACAGTCCAAAAATATGCTGAGGTTAATTGATTATTCTAAATTGCCCGTAGGTGTGAATGTGAGAGTGCTTGTTTGTTTATATATGTGGCCCTGCGACAGACTGGCGACCTGTCTAGGGTGTCCCCTGCCTTCGCCTGAGTCAGCTGGGATAGACTCCAGCACCCCCCGCGACCCTAATGAGGATTAAGCGGTGTATAGATAATGGATGGATGGATGGAAAGTAATCATGACAATCTGAGGTCAGGTGTTGCTCAAGCAACCTTTGCTTGTTAAATAAAGATTTAATTAAAGAAAAACCAGCGGGTCCCACCTTGTCCTTCTGGTGAGACGTCCATTCCGTGCTTGACCTTCATGTGCCTGCTGAGATTTCCCTTCAGGTTGAACTTGCTGGTGCAGTAAGGGCACTTGAAGGGCTTACTGCCAGCATGGAGGTGCATGTGGCCCAGCAGGTTGTACATTCTGTTGAAAGACTTGCCACATACCTGAAAAAAAAGATACATATATTCAAAATAGTGACACAAAGAAGCACAGACAAAAACAGAAATGAAATACACTGAAAAAGTTACTAGCAGACTGTAGGCAGTGATGAAAACTTTCTGCCTGACAACCGCTTCCTCCCAATATCTGGGATTTTCTTTTCATTTCATTGTTGCAAAGTTTCACAGTTATCAATTTTTAAAACCCTTATGAGTTGCTTCCTCGCAGCATTTCCTCATTTCACACCAGTTAATTAAAAAGTTTTCACTCGCTGCTGTCACTCAGGAGATCAGATCCCCACCTTGCATTTGAAGGGTTTCACAGGCAGGTGGACGATCATGTGGGTCTTGAGAGTTTGTTTCTGGATGAAGCTCTTGAAGCAGACGTGACACTGGAAGGGTCTGACGCTATTGTGGATGAGCATGTGCCTCTTGAGGTTGGCCGACAGGGTGAACTCTCTGGAACACACGTCACACTTGTGGCCCTTCATGCCCTGCCAATTGCAAACGGAGGAGAAAGATCAGTCATTTAAATATATATAAATGGATGCTGCAATTGTTTCTTTGTTTGTAAAAACGCTAGACTCAAGTTTTCGAACTGAAAGGGCGTAACGAGCGAGTTGAAAGAGGGATGTGGAGGGAAAATACAGAAAAGAAATATTGTGAGGTTAAAGCGACAGGTCAGATCACTGAAGTTATTGTGTATTGAGGCTGGCTCATTTGGCCTGTTTGTCTGTACACTGCCAGCATTTGGAGCTGCAAGACGATTATGGTACTTTAACTCCGCTTTGCTACAGTTAGTGTCAAAAATCACACTCCGACTCACACCTCAGCTGAATATATATATATATTTTTAAAACTCAGTATGACTTGCACTTTGAGGTTATTTCTTATGTGCACTGTGTCTCTAACTCGTCTGACAAATCCTAGGAAAAACAAGCTACTTGTAAATCCAGGACTTTTTAAAGACTTCTTCACCACCATAGTAACCCAGCGATAGTTGTCTGTACATTTGTGAGTATACTGCAAATGGGAGGTGCTCACAGTGACTTCAGTATACGTCCACTGGGGGTAAATGAATACAAGTTTAAAAGATGTGGCTCAAGCTGAGGCCTCCAGTGTAACTTCAATCATTGGCCCCTTTACAGCCTTCAGATCATCATATGAACAAGATTATCTTCCCATAGCACCAGTACAGCTGGGGAATCACTGTATCCAGCTATGACAACACTGACTGCAAGTAAATCTAATTTTGTCTACATAACATCAGAGAAGGTACAACTTCCTGTAGCATGCAGGCCAAAGAACAGGTCTGAAACTTTACTCCAATAGAGTAACTTTTTAGTAGCCATCATGTCAAGCACACACAATGTCCAGGCAAAAATAGCATTCACATCCTGTCTGTGAGATGTTGCTCATTTCTTTGACCAAATCCAAATCTATGGCAGCCATTTTAGGAGCATCAAAAGAGATTACTTCAGACATTTCTTTCCATCTTTGTTCTGCTCCTGGAATACTCTCAGCCATGCAGGAAATGTGAAAACACTGAGAGGCAGGTTTCAAGCGCAGACATCTCGCAACATCTCAGGCCTTGAGGCTTGTCAAAATGAATGCGCTGCTGCCTCAAACACTCCACTCTGCGGTCATTGTCAGTACACAAAAAGTGAGACTGAATGAGTGGATTCTGGGTTATTGAGGAGAACAAATATGTATTACAGGTCATTAGTGGGTCGAGAGACAGTGTTTGTATGAGCAGACATATCTGGCAGACTGTCTGTCCACCCACTGTCTGCACAACAAATAGGCTGCAGCGCAAACGTCCACCAGGGGGAGCAGTGAACAGACAGCAGGCTCAAGTAAAAGCCACAAAAGAGAACCTTCTCTCCACTGAGAATACTGGCTGCTCTCATCTCTCCCAGTTTGATGATGAGCGTGGCTTTTGATTTCTGCTCCCCGGGTAGAAATAACATTTAAGTAAATCCTTTGCAATGCAGCAATTTAATTTTGTCCCTGTGTGGGATTTCTATCCATCTACTATCCTGCATCCATTTGTCCATTTGTACAAGTGAAACGAAAAATGTCTGGTCCTGAAAGTGAGCGATTTTATAATGACAAAGAATCATTAGTAGTGCAGGTAAAGACAGTGCAGTGCCCATATTAAGTGAATTGTAATTTGTGATCCCTGAGCATCCTCATGTTTCTCTTCCTCACCTGCATGAATGTGTGCAGAGCAGGCAGGGGGCATTGAGCAATTACAGACATTTCATTCAAACGAGGAGTACATGGGGATGCTGAGTGTTGTGGATGTGCAGATTGAAATCTTGTGTGAAAATGCAACAGAAAAAAAATCGATTCTGCTTTTCATTTCATTTTTTTTTAAAGCTATTTTAAGCCTGTAAACGCAGACAAAGCTTTTCCAATGATGAGGTCAAAGCATTTGTGCAGAATAACTATATGAAAAAAATGGGAAATTAAAACATTTTTACAGGAAATTTAGGACTATTTGTAAAATATCAGACAGCTCAGTCCTGGCTACTTAACATGAATAAACCTGTTTCAAAGCTAGAAGCTTGTCTTTCTTGATGATGCTTGCAGGATAAATCCTGGAGCTTGTGATACTGAATGATGATTAATGCAGAGTGACTAAAAGCAAAAAAAAAAAAAATCACATTTTCCATTAGTGCTACACTGATAAAGGCCTCATGTTGAAGAAAAACTATAGCAAAATCTGTCCTTGGTATGTTGCTGTTGTTCCTATTTTTCCATTTTATCCTAATAACATTCAGACTGGATGCTAATTTGTCTGTATTAGGATGCAACATTTTGCTACCATTTCATCCTCAAAAGTCCCAAAGAAGCTTTTGTCACAACATAAATCTGACAAAAAGATACAGAAGGACGCAGGACAGAGGATGGATGCCTGCCAGGGCTAAGTGCTCTTACCTGCCTACTTCACCCAGATCTCAGTGAGTAAAGGACAGGGGATCAGCTGAGGTCTTTGGACAACAGAGGAGTGGCCTCCATTTGGTCATCCAATAGTACCTCTTTTCTTGTGTGTCTGCTTGCTTACTACTATCATCATCTTTCACATGACAACAGGAAAAAAAAAACCTCAATGATTTATAGATCTAACATTTACAGTGTATTCGTTAGCTATGGCTGTCAGGGTGGAGGTGGAAGTGTCCGGCGGTGATGTCAGTACCTTATGAGTGAGCGAGTGCTGACGGAGGTGGTGGAGCTGCACAAACTCCAGGCCGCACTGGGAGCAGGTGTAAGGCCTCGGGCTCTGATGCTTCAGGAGGTGGTTCTGGAGCTGGCTACGGTACGCAAAAGACTTGTTGCACTCGGTGCACTGGAAGGTGTGGGGGCCCTGATGGCTGGTCTGGTGGCGTTTGAGGTGGGCATAGGTGGGGAACTCCATGCCGCACTGCGAGCAGACGTGGCAGCGACCTCGCTCGTGCTTCACCTCATGCGCTCGCAGCTCGCTGGGATAGGCGAAGCCGCGGCGGCAGAAGCGGCAGCTGTAGGGCTTGACGTCGGTGTGCTGCAGCATGTGTCGCTTCAGGTGGCTGGTCTGGGTGAAGCCCTTCTTGCAGACGGTGCACTTGTGGGGCCGCGTACCTTGGTGGGTTAGCAGATGGGTTTGGAGATGGCTGGGCTGCTTGAAGAGCTTCCCACAATGTGGACAGGCGTGTGGTTTGATGCCGTTGTGGCCCAGGATATGTGTGACCAGGTTGTACTTGGAGGTGTATGATTTGTCACACATGCGGCACTTCCAGCGCTTCAATCCGTCTCCCACATCCACACAGTAGGACTCATCAATCTGGATGTTGATATCTAGCCGATCTACTCTGCGGCCGCCATGTCGACGGGGAGGCTGGGGGTGCGGCGGCTGCTGGTGCTGCCCTCCTCCACTCCCGTCTGTCCACATCATGCTCTGGCTGCTGTCTTCGTACTCACCTCCCATGCCCATTTCTGTCGAATCATAGCTGCCCACCTCACTGGTCTGGAAGTAGCTGCTGATGGCTTCCTCCTGCTGTGTGGGCTTCATCATGGCATTTCCCTGGTGCTCCACCTCTTCTTCATCCTCTCTGCCACCTCGACCGTGGGCCCCCATAGGGCGCTGACCCTGCAGCCCTCTGTGGGCCTGCTCTGCTCCTCTGTGGGCCACCTGGGAGGGAGGAGGGTGAACGTGTGTGTTGGCTTGTTGTTGGTTAGTTGCTTCCCGTTCACACTCTGCACAGTTCTTGTTGGTGCCTCTCAGGGTGGCTGGATCTACTTGAACCAAACCCCCTCTGGGAGCCATATTGTTCAGCATGTGGACACAGGAGGACATTGCAGAGTTCACCCCTTCCCCTTTCACATGGGATGAGGACACATCACCGCCTTGAAGGCCGTGACGTTCAGGGCCGACCATTTTCTGGTCCGGATGTTGAGGCGGCCCCTGCTGCCACCTCCTCTGACTGCAGCTGGGTTGCATCTGACCGTCTTCTCCCAAGTTGTCTCCGAGGTAATCTCCGTTGGCTCCGATAAGCTGATCTGCGTACTCGTAGTCGACTCCGTCTACTGGGGGTGCAGGGGACTCTTTGGGTTCACCGGTGTAGAAGCCGTTGGGTGCAATGGTAGCTCCAAACACTTCATTCTGGGAGATGAGACCTAGCACGGCGGCCTGGGCCAAGGACAGCACGACTACTGGATCTGTCTGTGTGCCTATGTCCACCAGCCTGGCCATTACCTTGGGCTCACATCTACCCAGGCGCCGGCTCGCCTCCTCCTGGAGCAGAAAGAGACACACATGCACAGACAGTCAAGACATCAGCATTTCAAAGAAGGAATTTCCAAATATATATCTGAGCTATAGCTAAAACAGTTTGTTATGACTTGTTTGACATGGGAAAAAATCTTTAGGTAAAGGTCTGCTTTGCTGTTTCAGTCAGTTTCAGTCAATATAGTATATCAGCTACAACACAACAAGCAGCAAAGTTCTGATTATAATTTTCAGCAGCCAAACTACAGCACGCTGTCCTCCAATGAGGACGTGTCCTTCATCAAAAGTCAGCAGATAAGGAGAAAAAGGCGTCGAGGCTCCTCACCTGATCAGTACTTTTTTTTTTGAGCCAGTTGTCAGGAGAGAGAAAGATTTGATTTTAACAAGCCATTTATTGCATCACTGGGAAAGATGCGCAAAAAACAGACATTTCCTCCCAAAGAGACAAACCTACTCCTGAATCAGTCCTTCTAGTACAAGTAGTCAACCTGAATGAAGACCGTGCAAACGCAAAACCTTTAGATCTGGTGACTGAGACACAGGAACTATGAAAGACAGCATCCTAATCCAGCATGATAACCATGTATGGCTTGTGTGTGTGTGTGTGTGTGTGTGTGTGTGTGTGTGTGTGTGTGTGTGTGTGTTTGTGTGTGTTATGGGGATTAGATGGCCTACTGATCTCCACACAAATAAGTGCAGGAAAGGGGGGAGAGAGAAAGAAGAAAACTGAGCAAGATTAAGAAACGAAAAAAAGAAAAAAGATTGGAAAAGCGGGAGACAAAAACAGAGGAGAGAGAACAAGGGGGGAAGAGGAATAAGCAGAGGGAGGGAGGGAGGGAGAGAGAGAGAGAAAGAGAGGCAAGAGTCTAGTGGAGGGGAGGGGGAGAGGAGAAAAAAGAGAAAATGAAAGGTAGAGAGTGAAGGAGAGATAAAGAGAAGAGGGGGGTGGGCAGGAGGGAAGGAGGAAGGCTGAGAGAAAGACACTGGAGAGGGAGGTGAGGAGGGGGGGAGGAGGGGAGGGCCGAGTGAAAGAGTGAGAGGGTGAGTGTGAGGCAGCAGGCAAAAGAGACCAAGAGGAAGAAAGAGAAGGAAAGATATGTAGAGACAGAGAGGGAAGGAGGAGGAGGAGGAGGGGGAGAGGAGGGAGAGGCAGTGAGCAACCAGGAGACAGAAGGAGAAAAGAAAATGCCAAAATGAAATCCAGACAGAATGAAAGATATAAAAAGAAAAAAAAATGTTTAGTGAAACAGACAAGCAGGAGAGAGCAACGAAGAAGAGTTGGGAGAGAAAAAAAAAAAGGTCAAACGTAGAGAGGGAATGATGACAGAGACTGAATTTTGGGAAAAATAAGAAATCCACTGACGACAACTTTACAAACAAAGAAAATCTAGAAAGAATCAAAGCATCTCCGAAGGCAGCTCTTCTACCTGTCTGTTCTTTGAGCCTGAGCGGGATCGAAGCCACCACCACCTCTGTAAAACTACCACTTAACATGCTACGAGTGAGAGCCAATGAACTCACCACGCTCCTCCTGCTGTGAGGTTTCAGGTGCTTTAAGGATCTCATTCTTCAGTGCAAGTGTTGAGTGAGAATAGGCTACGTTCGCCTCCTATTTATACGTGAGGGATGAGGGGGGAGGCGGGGCTAACATTACCCTCCTCCCCCTCCTCATCCTCCTCCTCCTGCTTCCTCTTCTTCTTCAGCACAGTTTCGGTAGTGACTCCGATCACACCAGCGCAAACACGGAACAGACTCAAACAAACAAAAACAGTCTCCCGACAAATGAGCATGTGGGCACCAGTAGGTTTAAAAACAAACACACAGCTCATCAGCTCATATATCACTGATGCACGCAGCTCCTTGATAGTCTGATGATAAATGGGCTAAGTCACCTCAAAGTCAAAAGATGCACACACAAACACAGCAACAACAACAACAACAACAACAAAAATAAAAACCAAGATCACATCAGTCTGAAATTATGGATCCAGCAGGCTGCCTTCCGCCTCACTCACTCTCCTTTCTTCCGTCTCTGTCTGTCATTCCTCGTCTTTGTTTCTGCCTATCCCTGTCTGTCTCTCTTCCTTTATCCACTGCTGAGTCCTTTTTCTGTTTCATCTATGCATCTCTTTCTCTGCGCGCCTCCTCTCTGTATCTTTTCACTCTCTCATTTATCAAGTGAGGTGCATGAGTAGGGAAAAGTGTTGGAAGATTGTTTCGTGCACACACTCGGATGCAAGTGTGTGACAGGAGAGGGGGAGAGAGATGGAAGGTGACTGACAAGGAGATGGGCAAATGGAGGAGAAAGAGAGGGGAGGAGAGAGTGGATGGAAAGAATACTCAAGGAAAAGAGAGTGGAGGGGAGGAGGGGAGAGACAGAGAGAGAGAGAGAGAGAGAGAGAGAGAGAGAGAGACAAGGGGGGATGGGAGTAGAATGCGGTAAAAGAATAAGAAGAAATGGACGACGGATGAAAGGAGGACAAAACGAGAGTTAAAGGAGAGAACAAAGGTATTATTCTGCTGCTAATGATGCATCAAACAGGCCCGTGAATCCGTCTCCTCCTCCCTCAATCACACACACACACACACACACACACACACACACACACGCAAATTAAACTACTGACTGACAGCCCAGGAAACATCGAGCTTCCAGTGTGAAGAACTTTCATCTCTTTTTCACGTCATCACGCGACCGGTGGAATTAGGGATGCATGGCGAGATCAGATAGCCACGTAGCTGCGAGACGGTGCTAAAGGTGGCCTCCGAGTCCACAAAGGTCACGCATATCCTGCCGGTGATGAAACCGAGGCGACACAAAGGCTGCAGCTGAATTATGGAGGGAAATGAGAAAATGGACTATAAACGTACAAAACTCTGTCAACATATTGCCTGGTTTACATTTTGCAGCAAATAAACATATGGACTGATGCATGAGTTCAAACCACAGAAGCAATGATTCACATTTTTGAAACTGGAACCACTTTTTTGTGCGATTGTTGCTTGAAAAAATTGAACATAGCAACTACTTCATGATCACAACCATTACTGATTCTGTCAAACAACTAATCAATTTCCAACAACTTGTTTCAGCGCTAAACAAAACAAACCAAACTTAATTTCCTGCAGTGATTTACTACCAATATACGAGTCAAGGGAAGGAGCAAAATATGAATGAACACTTATGTTCAGGGCAAACTGATGTGCATTATTAATGAGTGTGAGTCAACGCAGTGTACGTCCAAGCTGCGTTTTCGTAACATACTATATAAACGCAACATTATCCACACTACTTTCATTTCCATAAATCTTCCCTCTAGATTAATCCCTCTTCCTCTCCTGTCACAGAGCTCAACAACAGAAACAACTGAGTTCTCCCCAGTTTTAATTGCAATGCAGTGCTTCCTCTAAAGGATGAAATTGTATATGAAAGTGTGCAATGACAAATAAAGCTATCTATCTATCTATCTATCTATCTATCTATCTATCTATCTATCTATGAGGGAACAGTTCTACTTGAATTATGCACAATTAAGAATAAACTGTAAAGCCTGAGAATGTCATAGACAAGTCTTAAAGGACTACAGCTTCAAATATAGACAGAAAATGCAATAAATATATCTAAAATTATTTTTCTCACTTAAAATGATTATTTAGATTTGCTTGATTGGAGCTGGAGCTAAAACCATTAGTTGATTAACTGATGTGTCATTGGACAGAATTTAATTCTGCAACTAATCTGAACCCAAAGTGTTCCTGCTTCTTGGTTTTTAATCTTCTACAACAGTAAACTGATGATCTCCTAGTATGGGGCTAAACTTTTGCAGGTTCCTTGGTAATGGTCAGCAAACATCTAACGTTTCTAGTATTTTCGAATCTTGCATCTTTCACGACTTGTTCTGTGCACATCAAGTGATATTTTATCATAAATACAAAGCATATTCATGTCCCTTGTGGCCGTGTACATACTTGTAGTGTTAGCGAACAGGTTGTGGATTCAGTTATTATTCATAAGTTAAAATAATATCAAAAAAATTGCAATTCTTCCAACAATATATTGACGATCATTGCATTTCTTTATTCATGTTTGTATGTTTGAACATAATTCTTTTTCAACTAATTTTTAATGAGCAGAGGTGTCCACTGTTTCTACTTTCAGCCTCACTGATTTAAATACTTTCATGTACATAAAAAAAAAAAAAAAAAACTTTCCACAAATAGTTAACTTCCTCTGTGGTCATGCTACAACCCACGTCCTGTCAATCATAACCCAGTCAAGCATAAAGCAACCCAAAATGCCTACACAGAATATTTTCAGTAAGTAACATTTTGCTTGATGTTACAGTATTATGGATGAAGGCATGCAAGTCCATTCTAGTCTCTGGAGCTTCTTTTTTAAAGTTCAAACAAACTCTCAATCAAAATTGCCAGTTACTTTAAATTATTTAACTTTCGGTTCAGACTCCCATAAGTTCTTATAGGCTTTATCACAGAGATAATATTTCTTTATCACAGAGATTTTTTTTTTTTTTTTTTTACACATGAAATTTAATTGATGATTTCAATTATATGATGTCATGAGATGTGACTTATATTTCAACAAGCAGAACTGCTCATCTGGCTCCTGTTCCACAAGTTTTACGTAAGAGCCAAATAAACTTTGCATTACATAGCGCACCAGAAGCCTGCGGATGCTAAAAAACTTGAGAAAGAGTTAAAAAGTCTGCATCTCCGGGGGCAAAGCTCTCTTCTTGGTGCATGGTCAAAACAAATGGATTTTTTTTCTTCTGTTCAACAACAGTCACAGTTTCCTATAGATAAAATCAAATGGCAGGACAAGATTAAATCAGACTAAACGTGGCTTCTTGAGATGCATCCTGATGTCAGGTGTAAACTGCAGTCTGTCTCAGCAGCATCCAGACTTGATCTGGATCTCTCTGATAAAAGACACTGAGGTGGGACGGAGGCTGATGTAGTCTGGACAGAGCCGGCTGCTTTTGACCTACAGAGTCTGACACAGAGCCACTAAAGGGTAATTTGCCCAAAACTGTCATTGCTGGTAGAGATGTTGGAACAACATTCCTGCTCTGAAAACTGTGGATCCATGAGTTAGGGCATTTTTATAGCATAAGACATGTGGCCAGGATGATACTGAAGTACATGTATTAGTGAGAGTGATGGAAGGATCAATTAATCAATTCAGTTTGTACATAGTGAACAGAAAATTAAACTTCTTAAATGTGAGGATGTGTTGCTTTCTCTGCTGTATGCTATTGTAAATTCATTTTAGATTGTCAGTTGGACAAATCATAACATAACAAGACATGACCTCGGACTCGGGGGAAGTGTGAAAACCATTTTCGGATATCTTAAAATATCAACTTCAAAATCAGTTTGATGGCACCATGATTAGTAATGGGGAGAACAGCTTCTATCTCATTCCCACTCCACATCCCAAAGACCTGTTTTTGCACTGGGGAAAGTGTGGGAAGCAATTTAAAGTGCAAATGAATCCAAAAATAATCAACCAATCTACAATGAAAATGACTGTTAGTCCTGATTGGTAAACAGAGCATCAGTCAACAACGGCATGAACAAACACTGGATAAACCTCTGTTCAGTTTTTTTGTTGTTGTTGTTATCATCAGAAATGTATTAGAAACTATCAACCAACAGAAGTCTGCCACCAACACTTGTTTGGGATTTTTAGCAGGTCTCATGACTTTAAAACTTGTATTTATATGTTCGTCATTGAAATGCACCTTGGGAGTAAGAAATTAATTTTGTACATTTTTCAACATTTAGTCAAAAAATCTGACACTATCCAACACAGGTTATGTCAGATACAATCTCCTATTAAAAGGGCATTACGCTGTACGGCACTACGTCTGCTGTGACAGGAATGAGGTGGCTCACTATGCTTCGTAGGAACATCATAGAGCTACAAAGATAAAAAAGGAAGGTGATCCAGCAAGAAGCCAGACTTGATCAAATTTCAGACTTGCTTCTATTGGTTGGCGAGAGGGCCACAGAATATAAGCTGAAAGCCAGATGCCAAACTGGTCTTGTACCTAAGTACAGTTAACAGGTTTTCTATGTCTTGTTTGATGTTTGACTCATCAGCAAAGTTGTTGGCTCACTAGTATTTAATTACTAGACAAGCCATCCCATCAGCTAGACATCCCAAACAAAAGAGACATCTGCTTTACTTAGCTGGAAACATAACGTCTAACAGTGGTGTTTACTATATTTTGGCACTGTGCTGTGGGAATTAAATTTTTCTTTTATTGCTGTTTGAGGGCATGATTCAATAACGGAGAGAAGGGAGGGTGGGTGTCACAGGTACAATTACACTAACGTGCAAAGTTTTATTGAGCTGATGATGATTTTGTGTTTGGAGCATGAGCAGTTATTAGTGTGGTTTGGTGCCGTTCACCGCTTGAACAAAATTCAATGCACCAGAATCCTGTAATTACTCCGCCAAAGAACGCGGTCGGCGGACGATCTGTGTTGGTTTGTCCATCTGTTTGTCTGTCCGTTCGCAACATTGCTCAAAAAGAGACTACCGGATTTCGTTGACATTTTCAGGGAAGGTCAGAAATGACACAAGGACCAAGTGATAGATTTTGGCAGTGATGCGGCTTATAGTCTGGATCCACGGATTTGTTAAAGATTTCTGTATCATTGCAAGATAGCGGCACGGCGTCACTGTAACTATGACTACAAGTGAACGCTACGTCAGCTGCCTGCTGACGATCACATGATTGTGATCCTACTACAAATCCAACACTGCAGACTTATCGGGACTTACCTGTCAGAAATGATACAAGGAACAATTGATTAAATTGTGTCGGTTTTTCAGAGTCGCATCAATTCCCGCCGCCCCATACATATTTAGGTCACATGATTCGTTCTCTGTACATAACGTACACATGCATAACACACACCTGTGCTCAGCGCAAGGTCCTTTTGTTTGTCGGTACATCTATATTAAATGTCCACATTCTATGTTGCTGTGATTTCTGATCATCAATAACCAATAAACAAATGCTGCATTTCTGCCAATGCCAAATGGGGGAATGAACAGCCTTGGCGGAGTACTGTGCTCTCTAAGTGCTTTTCTTGTTATTACTTGTGGCCACAGAGGATGCTGTTTTCACCGTTCAGCAAAAAAGAAACACGGTTATTTATAGGGAAAAGTAGCCAACTTTTACACTTCAATCCAGGAATGGGCTAAAATAGCTTCTCACACTTGTTAAAAAAAAAAGGCACAAATTTCGAACCATGCTCAGCCCAAACAGCAACACTTGCCCTTATGGCAGTAAAATCCCAATAAACTATAAATGGTTGCAGTTTCCAGCTGTGCAGAAGGGAGTCGCTCGGCCTTTGTGGCCATCCAGTGTGTGAACCTGTGGGGTGAGGCGGCACCTGGTTCACCTAGTTTACATTCCCCTGAGGAGGATGACCGTCATTGGCGGTTGTTTTGTCGCCCGGCAAGTTAGCCACTTGTTGAATGCAAGCAAACGGAATACAGTTGGGATAAACCCCTAGCTTTGAGTTCGATTGTTCCAGGAGGCAAGCGATTATATTTGGGTTAATGTGAATAACACGAGTCCAGTAAATGGCAGCGTAGATGGACTGGTTTAATAAGCAGCAAATATGCAGTGATTGGAAAGGAAGCTTTGTGTTCAGCTTTTATTCTAGAAAATAAAACTTCTTTAACCTCTGAACAGGTTTTTTTCTTTTTTTTTTTTTTTAAACAAAGTTTGTATCATAAATGTCATGGAGAAGTGTGGTAAACAACAAGATAGAGAGAACATGGAGGAAAGAGAGGGAGAGAGAAAGAGAGAGAGGGAAATGGCAGAGGACAAAATGGGGGCGTAATAGAGGAAGCAGAGAGAGAAAGAGAGAGAGAACAGATGATTGCATGGAATGAAAGAGGGATTGAAGGGGGAGGGAGGGGAGGAGATAAAAAGAACAAGGATGGGAGGGGGAGTGAGTGAGTGAGGGAGGGAGTGAATGAGTGAAATGGTGGAGTGAGAGAGAGGAGATGGGAGAGAGAGAGAGAAAATGAGAGGCAGCAGTGGGGGAGGGGAGGATGTAGAGGGAGAGCAAGCGAGAGACGGGAGAGCTAGACAGAAAAGAGAGAGAGAGAGAGAGAAAGAGGGGGAGGGAGAGAAAGAAGGAGAGAGAGAGAGATAGGGTAGAGAGCAACGTGAGAGTGAGGAAGAGAGAGGGAGGGAGGGGCAGTATGCAACGTGAGAGAGGAGAGAGAGAAAGAAAGAAAGAAAGAGGGAGAGAGGGAGAGAGGGGCAGAGAGGAGAGGGAGGGGTAAAGCGTGATGGAAACCCAGAGCAGAAGAGAAAAAAGAGAGAGAGACAAGGAGGGAGGGAGAATGAAAGAGGGAGAGAGGAGGAAAGAGGAACAGAAAGAGGGGGAGGGGAAGGGAGCTGGAGAGAGAAAAACAGAAAGAGGTAGAAAAAAAAACAGGGAGCGAGTGAGGGAGAAAGAGAGCACCAAAACCTATCTCGCTCTATTTTGTGGTTTCACAAACATGGCTGCAGCAAAAAGAAAAAGAAGAATGGCATTGTAGGTTTGCTCAAGTCGTCACTCTCTTTTACACTCACACGCAGTAATATTAGAATTAAACAGCATCAGTCAGAACCAGCAGTGTTCATCAATGTAGGGTGAAAACAGCTTCATTCAGGTGTCCTGTGATGTGTTCGCTGCCTTTAATAAAAGGCCCCGACCGTCGATTCTTCTCAACTGATACACTGATTTTATGTTATCATGTATATATTGAGATTGGTGTACTGCAGCGGTTCTCAACCTCTGACATGGGCTGAATGAGTTACTAGTGGGTCCAAGTTAAACTCAGCATTTCTTCAAATTGGCACCCCTGGCATTGAGCTGAATTAGCCGTTAGCTGCTTCATTTCACAATACACAGCATGGATGTTCACTGGGTCACTTCGATGTTAAAGAAAACTGAAAAAAAAGCACCATTTCTGACATCAGAGATAATGGTATCATCAGGAAGTGTAACACTACAAAAAAAAAAAAAAAAAAGTGCAGTATGTCTAATTTGAGTGAATTATGACTCCATGAGGGATTCATATTTTCAACACTATGAGTTGATCATTATAAGCGTTTCCTTCCACTTGTGATGTTTATTTGAATATCGCAACTTTTATTTTAGTGCCACAGCAGTCCCTCGTGTTACTTGAAGTGAAAAACTTATTCCACTGGGTTCAGAGTTATGACGTTACCAGATTTTAATTTTAGAAGCAAGAGAGCACTGGTATCTTATGAGTGTTGCTCATCAGCACATAACCTGGGTTGAGGCATCAGTCCTTAACCAAACTCTTTATTATGAACGTCTTTTTTTTTTTTTTTTTTTTTTTAAATCTTTAACATTATTGAGCAACACCAGATTCAACCAGAGTAGAACTATTTGACACAGTTTGCCATTTTATGCCTACATAGCACATAGAGAGTTCAGGTGAATACAGAAGAAGCAACATTTCTGGAACAGGACGGGTCTGGATTAATCTTTGTATTGCACAAAGGAGGACTAGAACTTTGTGCTTTTAAGATTTGCCTTAAAGCAAATGTTCCAGCATCACCACTATCGTACTGTGCCAGCAGCCCTGCTATGTATCTTCCTGAAACCACAACAGTGTGAATCTAGTGCACTGAAACTTACGACATTTGTCATTTCTTTCACGTGCATTGTCTGCAGTCATGGTTTGGTTATGCATCAAAAGTGAAATAGGCAGCATCACCGCAAACACGTGGTCATAGTGGGACTGTCAACATGATCAAGTTCTGAACAAAAGTCTAGAAGGATGTACTGAATGTTACACAAACTTCGCACAAAGTCTTGCTTATAAACGTGTGATTTTACAGCTTTAGTTTCGAGTCTGTTGCTACATGAGCCTCAGCAGTAAATTAGCCACAATAAACACAATTCTGAAATCTCACATTTGTTCAACAAAAGGAACATAGTCTAACTTTGTCATCCTGCTCTCGTGGTTACATGTGAAATTCCACATCCAGTTCACTTTTCACACTCACACAAATCAGAATATCGCTGAATAATGGAGGAGGTTAGAGGCGTATATTTACGCACCATTTACAGTGACAGCCAATGTATTTTAGTACTGCTCAGTAAAAGGATGAGGTGTGAGAAAATTAAAAGTTGTACACTTTTAACACCCTCACATCTTACAATGCAGGCTTGAATAAGAATAAACAACTAACTCATCCCTGGCTATAATAAGAATGTGTGCAGGCAGGGGACAAATTAAAGCTAAATCCAGTGTGGAAATGCTTCCATACCGGGGCTCACCGAGTAGTTTCAGTGTAGAAATGGTGTGATTCATACACTAAATCCACCAGATTTTAACCAAACTTAAAATTTGGGATATTCTGAACCAACGTAGAAAGAGATTGTCTTTCAGAAAAACGGCTCTCATCTGTCCAATAGTGTCTCAGGAAACTAGAAAATCTATGTAAAATAGAATTTACATTGTTTTGGAGGCTTGTAGTAGGCAGTCCTTTAATTTGTCTTCAAGCCTTTGCATCATGCTACTCTTCCTCTCCCGGCACTGCACTGAAAACTAACACACGTACTGTTAAATATTTGGCCTCAGATACATTTCTGAACAAACCCATACAAACAATACAAGTAATGCTCGACCTCACACTGATCAGCAGTGGTACTGGAGCCAGCCAATATCAGAAGGCGCTCTGGCACAGAAACAGCCAATTTACATCCATTTCAAACAGTGGAATCGAAGCAGTGAGCGCTGAGGTCGAGCACCTCTGATGATAGGTCAAACTGTATTGACCTGTAGTTCTGTGACCCATAAAGTATGCACTCTTCTCTCAAGGGTTCCCTGGATTAACACAAGACGAAATACAGGGTTGATCGGTTTGCATGCTTTAAATTAAAATTTTGATCTTAAATCCACATTCTGCTGCGTTTATAAAGACACCTTAGAAGCTTAGAGCAGGTGTAAATTATTGCTTTAAGGTAACCTTCTTGCAGTGCTTGAGGCAAGTATACAGTATAATATATTTATGAGGAGCTGTTCTTTGGGAATTAAGCCCTAATTCCCAAGCACATTTTCTGGAAACTTCTTATCTTTTAACTTTTCTCTGCTTACATGAATGTGAAAACAGTCCCACAACCAAAGAGATAAACATGCATAAACTATCCTACTGTTTTTTTCACATAGATAATGAACAACCAGGCTTATGAGTTGGTTTTGGTTGCATTTGGTTCCAATCATGTTACACCCTTTTGTCAGAAACTCAATTACAATATTACAATATCAAGTAATGAAGCCATCAGCCAGAGTGGAATTATGAGAAAAGACACATTTTTTTAAGTCTCCATAAGCGTCAGCTCTGCTGTTGCTATTAAATGCAGCTGTGGGCCTACCATTTTGTTCCAGTGCTTTGTAGCTGTAACAGTTTCAAACTACCGTACATCACTCCTTTCTCCTCCTCTCTCCCATCACTCTTTCCTCATGTTTCCATGGATACACCCCCCGCCCCTTTTTCCTCTCTGCCTTTCCCCACTTTTTCATCACTTCCTTCTTATCTTTTCTCTTCCAGTATCATCCCTATCATCCCTTCCCCGCCTTCATCGCTGTTTTTCCCAACCAGTTTCTCCTCTACAGAGCTACTTCAATGCACATGTGGCAGAGTGATCAGGACCTCTCAGCCCCCCTCAGACACGTGAAAATACAAAATAACACATAAGTAGTAACAATCTAAACCGCAAGATTAATGTTCTGGTACGGCATTGATCCCTGAAGAGACATTATCTTCTCTTGTTCTTCATCAGGTGGAGATGTGCTGCTAAACAACACCACCCCCACAGACGAATGAATCTGAGTGGCGTGCTCAAGGACACTTCAGCAGGGCTTGCTGACATGAGGATGTAAACAGTGTCTTTTTGATTATAGAAATTGAGACAATTTTTTGCTCTCGTAGTGGATACAGTTATTGTGTTATTACAATTATCCTCAAGTCTATCTGATTCAATGACAGGCAGTGATATCAGGCAGCACAGACAGAACTATGTTATAGGTGTGAAGATATACAGGACTGTGCAAAAGTTTAGGCACAAATAACGTCACAAATCGCTTTTCATTATCAGTTAACTTGATACAAGGTGAGTGACCAGTCTTTGCCTGTAAAACAACATCAATCCTCCTACAATTGGCACACTGGCACTAGCCCGCTTGGCAGGTAGGTTGTTCAGAAGAACTTGCCACAGCTCTTTGGTCTCAGCTGATTCTGTCTCATCATGTGATCCCACACTGACACCGTGATGTTGAGATCAGGGCTCTGTGGGGGTCATGCCATCTGCTGCAAGAGCCCTTGTTCTTCTTGGCGCTTCAGATAAATCCGTGTGACTCTGGCTGTATGTTTGACACCTCTTTGATGAAACTGCAAGATAGTAAAAATCTACAGTGCCTCAAGCATTTGCACAGTGCTACACATATCAACAGAGTCGACATTTCCTACAAGAGACTAAATATTCTTACGGCAGAGTTTAAGCTTGATCTATACTCGTGCGTAGAATGGATGCAGAGCCTGTGCAATAAGTCTACAGCAGCATGTATACCAGCATAATGGTGTGTCTGTGTTGATCTGGAATTACACTGCATAAACGCTGGTGAGCGGCAGGGAATGTATGCCGCTACGCTGAGCTTCTTTGTGTGCTTCAAACAATGGTGACTGAAGCAGCACAGGTTGTGTTTTAGTTGAAACTAATAAATGTCAGAAACCAAAATTACTGCTGTGTTGTTGGAGAAGACATTAGAACCAACTACGTGAATTGGTAGAGCTATGAAAACTGCTGAAAAAAGGGCAGAAGACTGGCTCCTAGGTTTGCTGTATGGGCAAGCCAGGTACAATTAAATCTATTACATGTTGTATTTTGTTTCACATGAGTATTATCGGGCCTGAGATCTTTCTGTGTGGAGTTTGCATGTTCTCCCTGTGCATGTGTGGGTTTTCTCCGGGTGCTCCGGCTTCCTCCACAGTCCAAAAACATGCTGAGGTTAATTGGTGATTCTAAATTGTGCACAGGTATGAATGTGAATGTGCTTGTTTGTCTCTCTGTGTAGCCCTGTGATAGACTGGAAACCTGTCCAGGGTGTCCCCTGCCTTCACCCTAAATCAGCTGGGATAGATTCCAGCACCCTCTGCAACCCAATGAGGATCAAGCAGTGTATAGATAATGGATGGATAAGCACTATCTATGCATAAAAACATGAAAACACAGCATATTACTACCAGGTGAATAAATGTTGGTGTTATGTTTGGCTTCACTGTGTGATTTACACTGTCCAAGGACATCATTGTGTCTGATGTCATCACAAATAAACATCCATAAATCAGTTTTAATATCAAATAAAAACATATCTCATGTATCTCCAGAACTTGCCTGAGAATCATCCTATTTTCTAACTTTTCTTCGGTATCAAAGTAATCCGGTGAGAGTTGCTGGCACATGTGAGGATACTTTTCAAAGACGAGCTGCTCATAGATAATTCAGAATACTGGTAATGGTGCCAGTTTGTCAAGATGTAAACAAATATAGGCTGAAAAAGCTCAGCTCCATTCGTGCCCCACAGCTAACTCAGAAACTCTATGAAACATTCCTGTTTACATCTCCCACAGCATTATGAGAGCTGTAGAACTGGCGCGATACAAACACGGCATTTGGAAATATGGTCAAGAGTTTCTATAGAATGTTTATGATGAAATTCAATTTATTTACATCAGCTTGCATTCTGGGCAATTCTACACCTTGCAGCATTCATAATAAATGTGAACAACTGCTTGATTGCTCAACTGATTCTCAGCATCTTGCATGCAACCCATCAACATGTCAGCCCTGTCTGATGGACTTGGGCTGTAAACTACACAAAAAACAAAAATCACACTGCAACATGAGTCACAGTTTTAGTGGGTTTGGTATTTTTTGCATTTCTTTTTTCACTGAAGCCAATATAAAAATGATATGAGATATTTGCTGCAGTCTGTACCAAACAAATATGATTTCTAGGCCAGGGCATCTCTGTCGCACCACAAAGCTTCATTTAAAATGCTGCAACACATTTTATCAAAAAATAGCAGCTCCTGCAATATGGATACTGTACTTGGCCATATTGCAATTTCGCTAATATTTGGATTAATTGGTCAGCCCTAATGACAACTGTCTTCAATGAAACACACTGTGATGGTATTAATTGTTTTGTGGCCATCAATTACTGCTGATAAAAATAAATAATAAATTACCAAAAAGTGGCCATACATACATCCATGCTAACTTCATTATAGTGCATATGACAGAATGCACAGCTCTATTTAGGTTGACTTGCATTTTCATTATTTCTCAATGAAAGTTTCCACCTCTGAATAATTTTTCCTCCCTACAGAACCGAAGCCAGCAAAACCTCACATTCTCTGAAACCTGCAAAAGACATTTAACTCCTCAGTAGCAGGACTACTTTTCCTCTATTTACAGCCTCTGTTTAAAACAGTTATGGGCACTAACAGCTGAGTAACACAACGTGCCAGTCAAAGCAACACTGTAAAATGGCTGTATTGTCTCCATCTCCCTAGAGGCTAACACCATCCATCCACGGAGGTGTAGCGGAGCTAAACATTCATCACCAGCTGTAAAACTACTGAGATAACTAGTTGAGCATCGCTGACCTGAGTGCTGCACAGTGTCATGACTGAAGTCCCATTACTGAGAGACACACAGATGCAGGGACAGCGTGAAAGGACCGAGAGGGAACAGAAGAATGGAAATGGAGGCAGTGAGAGAAAGAGACGGCGTGCACGCACACATACACACGCATACACACACACGCACGCACGCACACACACACACACACACAGCTAAAATTACATTGAAGAGGGCATGAACTAGGCCACCGCTCTGCATTATGTTGGAAAGTGGTAGTTAGCTAACTGAGCAGAGGCTTGCAGAGACCTGAGGGCTAAAGGCCAACACTGAATATAGTTACAGACTGCATACTCTGCTCTATAACATGTCAGCACAAATGATTGTGGATCTGCTCCTGACTGGCTTATGATCAGGATGCAATCAGAAAGAAAGAGGGGGAAAAAAGAGAGAAAAAAAGTAGGATGATGACAGTTGAAAAATTGTTCCAGCCATAAAATAATTAACAGACAGTATAATAGCATGTTCTGTTAAACTGCAGTAAAATAAGTTCAACACTGCTAATCTCTTTCACACAGAGAACTTGGCAGGATTGGGGTACACTGACAGGCCCAAACCGACTCGCCAGACAACTAGTAGCAACTTCACACAGGAAAAGCTGGCAAGGACAGCGTTTAGCCAGACCAGCAGCGAGACCAAAACTGACAGGCATGACTTGCACCTAATAAGCATTACATACTGGAGCTGTCTATTAAAAAATCCCTATGAGAACAGTCCATGAAACATACCTAAGTGTCCTGGAAAAAAAAATTAAAACGGTCAATTTATGGTGGCATTTGTCTAACTTAATTATCGTCAGACAACAGATAGTGCTCTCTCTGTTGCCTGTATTCAAACAGAACGAACACAACTTCATTTCAAGCACAGAAACGACAACAGCCAGAGCCTGAGCCATGCAGGAGGCTCTGTGCAGCATAAGGCACAGTGGTGCTCCGAGCTGATGTCAGCATGCCAAAATGCTCACAATGCTGACAGTTAGGAGATATAATGGAAACCATGCTCAACATCTTAGTTTAGCATCTGATATTTATAATCTGTGCTAAACACAAATGCAGCTGGAGGTTTTTGGTGGTTTCTGGTCTCAAACAAAGGTATGGGATAAAATTAAGACTCGACTTGATGATGGATTAGAAGTTAAAGGATCACCAGAGTCACATGTGACCCTTAAGGAACATGATTTTATGAGAAAGCATCCAGTATTTGTCAGAGACACAAATGTCAACCCCGTGGTGGCGCTAGATGAACAGTCAGGGGATCATCAAGGTCAACGGGATTAAACCTCGAGAGTTTGTGAATGTCTATAAAACATTTCATGGCAATCCACCCCACAGTTGTTGAGAGATTTCAGGCTAAACCAACAGAGACCAACACTGCAATCCCCTGAGCTGGGCCACCAGCAGGAGGGGGAAAAAAATTACCCCTGCCATGGATGAGTCCAGGTTTAAATCTAAACCGCTTTATGCCTGCTGTCTGTAAAACTCTATGCATCACAAGCAATCAAACTGTGTCAAGGTTCCTTCTGATAATAACAGCTGACAAGACTGTTTTAGTTCTGGTTCGCCCATGTGATTGTAACAGTCAGATGAACGCAGTGACAGTTGTGCTGCAAACAGTGAAAACTCACTAAAACTGCAACCAAACCGCTAAGCAGTTTCAACTAGCAGATTAATTAATGAAGCCGTGCAGAATAAACCGTCTGCTTGCTTCAGGATCACAGTTAACCTAAATTCGGTTTCGTTTTGAACAATTCAACACTGCGCTGCCGTTTTGTTTCCAGAAGGTTTGAGCATTATGCCTACACATTTCACTCATACAGCAAACACAAACAAACTGGCGCTGCACACTGGAGGTCGTTCAGCATGGCTGTAACCAATAGGCCCCACACATTAGGCCTTTGTGCTTTGAGAAACATCAGCCTCTCTTTCTTTTTTTCCTTTTTTTTTAACCCTGCCTGCAGCACAGCCGAGCGCTGCAATGTGCTGACACCATCATCAGCTATTCTAAACCTTTTGCCACAGCTATATTCCCACATCCTGATAGAGGAGGGGATGGAGAACAGAGAGAAAGCCTAATTTTCATTTATCTTCATTTGCAGCAGATGTGTCGAATTTTCGGTGTCCGCTAGGATGATTGGTTCGGTATTTTAAAGGAATATTGCAGATAGGTTTTCTGTTTGGCCCCGCTGGACTTCTTTCAACACAGTCACTCTGCCTCTGATGATCCATGAAGGAATGGCTTATGATCCCCTGAGTAGCATACAGATTGTGTAGTAGCAGCAGCAGCCTAATAACACAGTATTGATCTAAACTTGGGGGAATTCATCTATCACTGTGCAATTCAAACTGGCCATGTAAAAAAAAACAAAACTGTACTGTTAATCTTGGAGGCATAATTTCTGAGAAAGAATATGAGTTGAAATTGTTGACAACTTGCCGGCGCTTTCTGTTGAATTTTTTTTTCACACTACTATTAAACTGAATGCTGTCCTATCATCATCAGGCTATCATTCTATGCTACAAACAAGGCAATCTGGTCCACATACCAACACACAACGGCTATTATTCGCCGGGGAAAATAGGCATAGCAGATTAAATACACCATTAACAAAAGGCTGACACAATAGACAACAAATATGGCAGTGAGCCGAGAGAGCGCAAGTTTGGAAAGAGAATTAACATTAGGCCGGGATTCCTTCCAGACAGTTATCATCAAACAGTGGAAGTCAAAGAGTCTCAAAACTGCATGCAGGGAGGCAGAGCAGTGCAATCGATGTGGCCATAACTGGTCACCCACAAGAGCTGCTTGACAGTTCAGGGGAAAAGTACAGAAAGAGCCGATGGACACACTCTTTAAAAGACGGAGGTGGACTCCAGAGTCAGAAAATATCAGGCTGGCTTCACTCAAACACAGACAAGGTGAGGATGGGAGGTCAAAAAGGAGTGCTCAGATGATGAGCTGGAATGAAATGGGATGTACAGTAACGCTAGAGAAGAGCTGGACGGCGGTGGTTGACGCCCTGTGCTCCTCTGGGGCCCGACACGATCAAGTCATTTGAATCGAGTCACTTTCAAAAAATGCAAACACTAACTTCTCCGACGTGTATTAAGACCTGCAGGGCCGCCGCTGACTCATTTGAATATTTCCATCAATCAGGTGACCCACAGACCACAAAGGGGAGGATGTCTTTTTAATTACTGCCAGCCGCTGAAGTGCACTGACACCGAACCGCATCAGAGCACATCTATAGGCCCCGGGCTGCCAACTGGTATGCACAGTATGCCGCTGCCGTGCTGCATGCAGTGCACCACCATCATTACATGATTAGACACTGCATGGGCAGGTATGCGAAAGGGTCAGCAATGTGGCTCCGGCTTCTGCATTTCATCACATAAAAAAATGGCACAGAGGCAGCCCTGAAATGAGGGTTACATATGCAGACATCCACATCCACACAGGACCTTCACATCCCTTTGACAAGCCGGTGTGAGATGCACTGCCCTCATTAGTGCAGTGGAGGACACCTGTGTGGCCTACCAATGATCTCTGACAGCCCTGAGAGGAGTCAGCCAACTGGTGAGAGTCTGTCCTCCTCTCAGCAGCAGCAGTTCGGGCTACAGGTTATCTGCTGCAGTGCATCTTTCCCGGTGCTTTGCGGTGTCGAAACATCCCCTCTGCGCAGGGTTCTGACCAAAAACGTGGCCTCGACTGTACATTACGTTCAGCAGATGTGCCAGAGAGCAGCGTTATCTCTGTGCGCACTCCAGCCTGCTCCAAAATAAACCATTATCCCCGCGAGAGAAAAAAAAAAAAACTTGCCCAAAAAGAAAGACCCGATAACTTAACAGCAAAAAACTTTCTTCAAAACAGGCCTACCCGAGACACCTTTGCCTCCCGCGTCTCGGCATGATGGGGTGGGTTATGTGTCTGTGCAGGGTACAGATTAGTGATGGGCTAATGTGGCCTGGTGTCGCCCCTTTCTGCGTCTCTTTCCCCCCCATTCTCTCCATCCCCCCTCTCTCGACGCCATCTGTTTGTGGCATGAGAGAATGTGGAAGTAAAAAAAAAAAAAAAAAGAAAAGAAAAGACGACATTTTGACTGTAGTTGCTGACCTACATCGCGCATTTGTTTTCGGTACAGCCGCGACAAAAAAACATAAGCCGCGCCAGAAAAAGAGGACAGTCCGTCCGAAGCGCACGATCGCCGCACAAAAACGCGCATACATTTTCTAGCCTGGTCGGGAGGAATTTAATAAGTTACGGTTGAAACACTCCTCCTCCGCCTCGCCGGGCCGGACAAGTCAACGCTCCGGCACCGCGGCCACACAGATTCCCTCTACCGCATCCGAAAAGGAAGAGAAAAGCGCAACTCACCTGATTCCAAAATCGGTTTATGGTGGCGACGTGACTGTGGTTAATTTTAATATGGGAAAAACAGTTACAACGGTGGGTCCCCGTTGTGTGTAGCAGGAAGGAGGGAGGGGAAGGGAAGAGGGGCTGACGTGAATGAATAAACAACTGAGCTCCTCCTCAACGCCACAAGTAAAAGCGGAATGTGGCTGACTTTAGTGGAATTAACCGGCGAACACCGGACATCATCTTTACGCAGCCTCGGTCAGTTATTACTGCCGTTTGCAACATTAAATGGCGGCTTTTATAGGCAGGACACGTTAAGTTGGTTATTTTATGGAGACTTAATATAAAGGCACCACATATCAGGGTTGTATTATTGCGCAATTTTTATATTATTATTAATAATAAATTATATCTTTTTTCTCCCCCTCCTTTTTTTTTTTTTACTGTAAAACATCAATTTTATGAAATTATCTAAATCCACCAGATGGCAGTATGTCTGCACTCTAACAGGAGTTAAAGATCCTCTTCTCAGGATTGAAGTTGCACAAAATAGTGTGATTTTTTCTTTTTCAACAATAAATTCTTCGACAAATTCTGAATATATCAATATGAACGCATTCATGTTTAAAAAGTAGAAACACCACATAGGTAATTTCTCTGCATCTGTGCACTGAAGGATCCCTCATCACACCTGTGTGTGATGAATACTGGACTGTGATTGGCTCCCACGCGACTTGAGCTACGACGTCACACCATCCCATTTTTAAACCGAGTTTTAGGAGTTCAGAAAGGAACTTCCCATGCCTAGCAGATGAATTTGAAATAGCTTTCTGCTGCCAGAGTCTGCACATATGTCATTTTTGAAGGTCAACCATCCCAGCGAGGCAACAAAAAACAAAACATATTTTTGAGCGGAGGAAGACTTTAAAAGTATTTCTCACATATATAGGTTTAATCCTGTGGGAATTAACTGTGTAATGTGACTGTATGAAGCAGTGTACATCCAAACAGCCTAAATCTGTGCTAAATTGGAAACATTTTGTGTTAGCGCAGCCGAATAGAGCAGCAAACACAATGAATAATACATTAAAATTAAAAAATAAGACAATTAGTAAAACAGCTCAACATACATAGTAGAAAAATACACTCAATGATGTAGGATACAGGCAGAAACTTATGCAACAGTAATGTCTAATTTGCAATATTTACTTGGTGTATGAAACCTATTACAGAAAAAATCTGTTCTGATTATTCAGTATGAAAAGGCTGCACACTGAATATCAGATCTACACAAAAATAGCGATTTTAAAAACATTAACAGATACATGAGGGAGGAACATTTCCGATTTTAAAATAATAGCCTTTTAATATGTCAAAATGCCTGGTGCCTCCTCACTGAAATCAGAATAACTGGATTAAATTCTATTGTGGGGGCTAATATCATAATATCAGTCCAGAAACTATGATTTGTGAACGAAAATTATAAAATTGAGCAGCAGTAATTACGTCTGAAGATAAATGCACAACTCTGGCACTAGAGGGCGCAGGCACTCCACTGAACTCATGCAACTGAGGCTATAAAGTGTCCTTCTCTGTCTAAGTGATTCACATCTCATTCGATTAAAATACCTTAATTAATTCACTGCTGGTAATGTGTGAATAACTACATTAGTGTTCGTCTGTAAACTGCCAGAGAAGATCAAGTAGGTTCCCTGCAGCAGCACTGGATCATGTGATACACAGATCCTCTATTAAATACATGTCAGTGATGTGGCTCTGCTCCTTTCAATTGCGCTCGTTTTTACAACATGAAAGAAAATAAGACTCAATCAAATTCATTTGTTGCTGACAATCAGAAAAGGACTGATTGTTCATGCAGATGTGCTCGTGGTGTGTGTGTCCTGTTGTTCTGTGCTATCAGTCCACCCAGAAGGCTGTGCAGCCAGCCCTCCTGCAGCCTGTGATTATCCACTGTTATTGACAGAATATGCTCTTTTACATAAAGACGCTCCTGTGCCCTTGAGTATTCACAGGCCCATCAATAGAAATGCACTGTGCATTTAAATGTTTGCGGGTCAGTGGTCTGAAAACTTAGGTTAAAACTGTGTCAGCAGGGTGAGATGAGTTTTTATTGATTGTTATGCAAAAAATTCAAGGGTAAGAACACTGCACGCTTTGTCAGAAGGAAAAATGCGCTTGCTTTCCCACAGGTAGTGAACAATACTGGAGCATGCAACAGACAATGAGGGGGTGTTTGGAAAGCTTACTGGGTTATAACTCACACTTGTTAGACACTGACCATCTGAGGTTCCTCACAGACTTTTGCCTTTGCATATGCCTTTCTGTCTGTTAGCTAAGAAACTACTGTTCATTAATGCACAGTATGTTAAGCAATGCACTACTGTTTTCCATGCAAACATATTAATATTCACGTCTGGTGCTGCTGGTTTGTCATGATAAAGCCACCGTAATAATTTGACTGCTTGCTTTTTTTGCACTGCACAAATCTGTGCAGCAGAGTCTTTGAAAATGACTTTAAAATGTTGTACCTGTGGGTGGTTATTTAACAGCAAGGCCTATCTCCTCCTCGCCTACCTCCTCTCTGCCCTGCCTGTCTAGACTGTGATTACCATCTGCTTCATCACTCTGGACGGTCCACTGTTTACAGTGCTCTCCATCCCTCTCCCCCCATCTCTCACACAAACACAGCCACAAACACAATAAAATAAGATACAAAGGCAGATTCCTTTCAGCCAGATCTGCCAATAAATCCAGTTCTCAGAGTACACTCATCGGTAGTGCATAACATTAGAGACTCATGTATTTCCAGACTAACGCAATAACAGTGACATGACTGCATTTGTTTCTCAGAAACCACTTGCACAATCTGAAACAGGCATTCTTTTACAGGGAAAATATATCACAGAGGGAATTTACCATGTGCTACTTGTTAAGGCTTCAGCTGACTGAGGCTTGTTCTGAGTTCAAGAATAATTTTCCTCAAAACTACACATAAAATCACTGATGATGTAATCTGCAGGTCCATTGTTTAACAAGTTACTGACAGTGAACCTAAGACGGACTGAGTGAACATGTCCTGGTGATCGTTACACCTGCTCAACATGATTATGTTAATATTATAATTGTGATCATGTTAGGATAACGGTGTTAGCGTTTAGCTCAAAGCACCCTGTGTGACTCTAGAGAGTCTAATAAAGAAATCATTCTCGCAAATTAAAAGAAATGCAATAATTGGAGTCCATTACTTGGGCCGTAAAGTTAAATTGTATCACCTCAAACACATTTATCGCACATGTTAAATTCCACAAATTACAAATAATAAAAACAGAAAGAGTTCTGCGTGCTTAATTTGTTACCCCAGTGGATTTTAACTTTGGGCTGCCATGTGTTTGCTATTCAATCCAGGCAGTGTAGTACTCTGGTTTCCCATTCACTTGACAGTGTGTTTTTATTAGGGTGTAACAGTATTACCTCATTCGTCCTCTGACAGCCCAGTCCGAGCTTTCAGTGCTTTCCAGAGATGTACACGCAGGGCGTGTTGGGGCAGCTGAAGTTCACATGTTCATATTCAAACCAAATCCCCCAAGAATGCTGGAACTGTTGTGTAAGACCCTCTCTCAAAGAAATATCCAGTGTTGTCATGAAGCATTTAAAACAGAGCATTCTTTTCTGTACAGGATGTGTTATGCTAAAATCCAGCACATTATATTGACAAGGAGATATTGCATAAACATTCCACAGGGTTGCAGGAGAAGCATGTGAACTATGACAGCAGTGTGAATGCCACAGTGGGGCCAGAGGCTCTCCAAGAACCCCTTTGGTTTAATATAGCCGAGGTCCTTCTCACCCCCTGATGGGACACCAGTAATTACCACTGGGCCATCCTCCTCCTGCTTGACATCCTGCCCCACAGCCCACCGCACCAAGTGCTGTGCCTATTTCAGGATATATGGCTCCAGTTAGGTTTGTTCAGGAGTGTACAGTGTTAAACATATGTGAGCATGTGGACAGACTGCAGACATGGAAGAGACATCTTCATCAACAACTGGGTAATAATCCCATCACAGAAGACAGAAAGATGTCTACTGTCACAGAGCATTTCCGTCCTGGTCAGTACATCAGTGTTTGTGCAGCTGGAACAAAGAAAAACAAGATAAAAACATCCCTGGCTTCTAAAAAGAAGTCTAACACAGTGGCTGCTCTAATCTAAACATTCGTTTTGACTACTATACTTGAGCTGATTACTTGAGTGCAACAAGTGCTTGGTTATGATTCTTCAGTCAACCTTAAAATGTGGTCACATTATTCACATCTAAGATAAATCAAAAGATCCTCATGCAATGCAAAATACTGCATGTCTGAGCTTGAGTTGACTGAAAAAAGGGAACAAAAAGCTTAAGGGATTTAAATTCATTGTCTAGTTTTCAACAAGCTGTAATCAATGTGACACACTCTTCTTTATGTTAACTTTTCTTAATCCAGACAAATTATCCACTTGTCTGGAGGTATGAGAGGTATTTCCAGAAATATGCAAGCGCCACAAACTCCCACAAGCTGGGTAGCGACCATTAGTGGGGAATGCACAGAAGCAGCATAATGTCAGACAGCACATGGCACACAAGACAGTGGGACTGAAGGGTTCCTAGACGGCTGGGCCACTGCCATATCACACAAGTCAATAAAGTGTCTGATGCTTCAATACTTTTGCATTTAAGTTCCATCTGAATGAAACCGGGCCTTTGACACATGTCCTACAGGTGTATTTGCAGCATGCATCACCTTCTGAGCCTGCAGTACGTTATTGAAGAGCACAGTTGCTGTAACAGAGGCTCCCCTCTAATTGCTGAAGTGCTTTGTTCAGTGAACACAGACTCTGAACAAGTGAACAAGCAGCAGTCCAATCACTAATTGGTCCCGCTTTCCTCAAGACTGTTTCTGCTCTCTGATGTTCAGTGTGAAAAGTTCTCAGTGTGATCACCTCTCTCTCTCAGAAAGACTCCATTTATCAATACTTACTTTAGGCATATAGCAAATTAACTATTGAAACAAAAATATATGTAATCAATAACCAATGACATTTTGGTCCTGGTTGATTCTGTGAATCTTATGATGTAGTAAGTGTTGGGCTAATGCTGCAGTTAGTGTTACTGCAACACCAGTTCTCTGTATTTTCTGTTGCTTCTTTACAATAAAAGCTGTCATATGTTTTGTCAGTTCAATGTTTTTATTGTGAAACAGCCAAGCGTTCACAGAAAGATCAGGGATGCAGTCATCAGTGAGATAAAATTAGACTGAGTTACATGCAGCAAAATCCTTTTTGTATTTTAAATTCAATACAGGTACGGAGTCTGCAGCTAACAACCAAAACTACAAACTAAAGCAAGTATCTAATACTAATAGTACAGAAAGCCCATGGAGGGACAATTACAGAGCAAAGGCCAAAGCTAAAGTATTTTTAGAAATTACATTTGGTTTCACAAAAATCGGAGGGATTATAACTATACAACTTTTATTTCACACGTTTTTTTGGAGGGGGGTTAACTGTCTGATCAACGGTGTGTTGTGTTACAGCAACTGTGTCAAAAATCCAACAACTTTTCAGTGTTGTCCGCAAAACACAAATGCTACTGCAGCCCCATTCAAACACAGGTCAATAAACTTAGTGTATTTAATCTTCACACACACAACGGCAGCACAGCTGACATACTTTAAAATTACATCAAGACCATTTGAACCCTTTGTAAAGTATTGAAAGTGTGTTGTGAACATTTTGTTGAATAAATTAAAACCCAACATTAAATGCGTGCTCGTTGCTTTCAGCAGCAGTCTGTGTTCGTGCCATAGCTGACAACAGAGAGGGGAGCAGGAGTTTACTTTCTGCTCATCCATTCAGGAGAACGCGTTTCAGTTCAAAACCTTTCTGCTAATGAGCTTTTGTCAACTCTGAACATCTTTGCAGACTAATTGACCATTAAGACTTTGCGTGCGAATGTGTGTGAGCGTGTGTGTGTGTGTGTAATAATGTGCTGATAGAGTTCAAGTCTGAGCCAATGATGGATTTCACAATGAAAACGGAAACATGAAAATGATGTTTGTGAGAAATAAGTTTTGATGGTACGGTATGATAAACTTTTTTTACTCCACTCATTCCTCCTCCTGTCACCAACACTACACACAATATAACTCAACCAGCGACAGTGCGGTTTTAAGATTCAGGTGTGCTATGCTAGTAGTGTCTAATTAAGCCATAAGCTGAGATAAGGAGTGAGCTACAGGGGATTTATTTCTGTTTGTGCATCTCAATACTAGGAGGATGCAAATGCCTCATGGAAAGCCGAGGGCAGTTCATGTGTGAGAGCTCATCTGGGAGAAAAGGGAATTCACCAAGGTTTTGGTGTCCAGCACAAAGCTTTGATACAAACCTCATGAATTTAGCAGATGGGAGACTGTAAGCTGTGCACCTGTTAAGGGTTTCTCCCTCCTTCTTAGAAAAAGAGAACATTTTGTAGCCTGAGGAGAGAGGATAGCACAGGTGCTGCCTCTGTTTGATGTAGACACTCTGACTCGGGGAAATCCACCCACCTGTATCCATCGGAGTTATTGAAAACTTTCTCTCCTCTGAATACTCGGTGGGCTTTACAGCGCTATTACACATAAAGGATCTGTCTCTGGCACATGACTGAAGTGATGGAGATTGTTCAAACGGATAATGTTACTGTTTGAAGCTGAGAGGCTGTTAACCCGAGGGTTTCTTTTCTACAGACAGCCAGGACTAAAGGTAATACGTAGTTCATGAGCTTTATACGTCATAATATTATTGAGAGTATTGTATGTCAGAGGACATGTCTCTATCTGGCACCTTTTCAAAGCAGACACTTTGAACACATTCATTCTAAGCTACATGTGTTACCAAGCAAGGAGTGGAAACGCTAACAGATACCAGCAAAAATACAAATACCTCTTTTCCTGGGGTGGCAGCAGAAATATCAGCAGTAATATCGGAAAGTCTTAGTTAGTAAAACCAAACATATTTGCATGACTAACATCTAGATTGAAGTTGGAGAATATATACTTAAATGATAAGAGCTGGTTTGTTTGCACTTTTTTATTGTTTCATAAGTAGAGGGAAGAGAAAGGCTGGTAAGAGCTTGCAGCAGGCGAATAAAGTGTCACAGAGGCCACATTTACCACATAGCTAAAAATATGAGATGTGACTTTGGACTGACTGAACACAGCTTGCACTTCATACTCAGGAGATCTCAAGCATCTGAAGTAACTCACACAACCTCACAGTGCATCATTTTGCTGTTAATAATGAAACAGAAGGATCTACTGGAAGCTGTTCTGCAGACATTACCTGACATGTTCCGCTTATATACATTTATTTCCATTTTTTTTGCAATCTGTGAGTATTCTTCAGCATTTCAATGTGCTGGTTTTATGGAGAGAGCACTTAAACGTGGAGTGAAGAGGAAAGACTTTGACCTCAACGTCTCACATCATCAAAAAGCACATCCATTATAAATCATTAAAGAGCGACACTGACTACTGACTCATATGTCACCGCAACGCATTATTGTGTCACAGTTTCACACATGCTTCTATGTATCAATTAAATGCCATCAGTCAAAGGTTATTCAGTATCTAGCAGGTCAAAAGAGGAGCCTGGGATGATGCTTCAGCACGTCCTGCTTCAACTGAGTCACTTTAACACTGAAAGACCAATTGTATGATTAAAGAGAAGCAAAAAGTCCCGGTGGCCTTGTTGGTCACATCTCTCTAACTTTATTGTATGCAGTGATGGGTTATTACTCTTCTCTTCTCTCTAAGGGGCCTTGAGGAATCTTAAGCTGAGCTTTTCGCTGAGATGTTGAGTTCTTGATGTTAGAATCAGTGAGGTCAAAGATGCTTTAAATGTCAGTATGGCTGAAATGTGATTTTACTGGTGTTACAAAGGAAGCAATCACAAGCAATCACAGCAGTGTGTAATTATGTATTTTTCTTTTTGTTTGTTTCTTTCTCAGTATAATTGGGAAACTACAATTTGACAGTTTAAAAAAAATCATTAGCAGGTTTCTGCAGAAAAATGAGTAAATCTGAATTTCAGCAAGGTCTTGAATTTCATTCATTCATTTATTTATTCATTCTTTGCCCTAATGAGGATTAAGTGGTGTATAGCTAAAGGATGAATTCATTTATTCATGCGTTCTCTGTGTTTCCTATAGCCTTTTGGGAAGAATGATATTACCTAAAAACACACTCTGCCCAGATTGTTTTACTTATTCGTGGCTAAAATACATTTGGTGTTTCAGTGTGCATGTAATGTGCATACATGAATCACTCCAGCTACATTAGTAAACAAACAGTGGGCTTTGTCCATCATTTAAGGGCTGCGTACATTATGGTTGTATATGAACCAAATGTGTTTTAAGCTGCGCTGGCCTGTGCTTTTTTGCATCTGTCTAATTGGTGAGGTTGTGGTAATTGCAAAGCTAGTCTGTCTAAATTTCATTCATTATTTCTAATCTCACAGTCACACTAATCAGTTGTCTTTCTATTAGCAATGCATCAACTAACAGTGTGTATTATGAAAAAGAAAACTGCAGTGAGACTTTCATTATGTCAACTCCACAGAGAAATATGAAATCAATCTGCAGTGTTTCTCACATCAACAGACATTCTTAGGCTCTCTTAGCTCCTTGTTTTGCTTTTGCAGTTGTCAGTGAAAAACCTCCTCTGCATGGTCCACCGCTTATTGGTCTTATCTGGTCCAATATTCTGCATTTTTATTACTATTCCATATTTTTTTTTTAAATAATTGGCAATGAAATTAATTATTCAGGCTCTGTGATGGACTGGCAACCTGTCCCTGCCTTTCATTCTAAGCCAGTTAGTGCAGGCTCAAACCCCCTACAATCCTCCACAGGATAAAATGGAGTAAGTATAGAAAATGGATGAATTATAGAGCAACGGTCAACAGTCTCAGTCTAGTACAGGTTTTCTCAAATGCAGTGAATATCTTCTTATGGCTTGCTAGATGTCCATTCTGTGTGTGAAATGAATCGCAAACAGCACCTGTAATTCAAAAATGCATTACTTTGGCTCTGATGTAGTCGCCTCTCTCTGTGTGTAGTCACACATGTCCCTGTAGCCTATCAGCACTGAATGATAAATAATGTTGAACAATTAAGAAAGAATTTTAACAAAGCTATATATTGTTTATAAATATCAGTTACCAGGCTCCTTGATTACTGATAATTGGTATTAGTGTTGGCCCTGAAAAAACAACCCATTCAGGTTCACTGTATGACCATGATGGAGCATTTAGAGGCTAAAAAGCTCATTTTTCCAAACCAAAGCAGAGCTAAAAGGAGACTAAATACTACTCTCATGCTTCCATTTGGAATGAATCACAACTCCTCTATTTAGAGCAGATAAGCTCTAATGTTTTGCATTTCTTACTCCATTTTTAATATCCTTCCGTACATCTGTCTACCAACCAAGCTGTAAAGCATCAATCTGTTGTGGGCTTGCCAACATGTCAAATGGTGCATTTTTTCCCTGAAACACCGTAAGTGGCGAACGGATGTGCAAAATTCAACGTTTTGGCAATCAACAGAAATGAACATGTAGAATGACGCTCAAGCACAGGATATGACAAGTGCTCCTGGAAAACGCTTGTTTTTAGTGTCCAAGCCCTTGTCATGTGTTGCATCATATCCTTCTTTTCCCCTCCCGACTGATTGGATTCATATGTGCAGGGATGGGCTTGGCCGGGCCGGACAGCGATGACTCCTCTACTTCTCAACAAGGTCAGAACTCGACAGTGTAAGACTGTGTTTGTTGTCTGCTCTCTCCTGGCTTTCCTTCTGTCTCTCTCTCAGCCTTTCTTCTCAGATGTGTCAGTCTATCAATGATTGATGTCTCCCCATAGGACTTGACTCATCTTTCACCTGCAGCCTGCCTCACAGCTGTTCAGTGAGCTCAGCACCGGCCCACATGCATGAACACACAGCTCTCGCACAACATAATATAAGCTCCTCGGAGGCTATGTGGTTTTTGGAGAGTCCAAAGGCTGATGTATCACATGCCTCTGTCTCTACATGAATCATCTCGCATCCAGTATGTCTCTCCCTGCGGAGTTTCATCCTCTGCATGTTTGTTTCTTCTTTACAGAGGAGATTCAGGAGTGACAGATCAGTCCAGATGCTAGCTATGCCTCCTTTTTGCCACTCGCATCTTTGTACGAGAATCAATGCTTTTATTCAATACATGTCCCACCCTTTATTGCCGTTCCCAGGAGCGCAGAAATAAAAAGCCACTTTTCAGCTGCAGAGGCTGTAATTCCATGTTGTCAGAGCCCATTGTATTGTAAAAGCTGCATCTGTTCTTGTCTTGTATTGTCTATTGACGGTGTGGGAGCGGCAGATGCCTCAATGGGCACAATTATGCAGCTTCACAAACCAGCAAAACTGCATTTCCCTACCCATGGATCAGCATTTTCTTGAAGCTAAAGGTGAGGAAAGGCTGAATAAATATGTTTATCCTCCACAGCAACAGACCTCTGAGCTTTATGCTAACGCTCAGCGCTTCAACGCCTACGGTAACAGATCCATGCAAATGAGCAGGTCATATGCCCTCAGCGCGGGCTTAGCCACAGTATCATTTCTGTTTGTTTGGCCTTGGATTTTGGTTTAGGGCAGAGATTACGCTTGCAGAAAGTTCTGAACCGAAATCCTAGCTTTAAACAGGCAGACTCCCGTGTTTGGAGAGACATTTACACAGCTTTTGGAAGTATGTGATTGTAATTGAGGGCAAGTATTTTGCATTTGCACTTAACACGATGTAAAAGCTCAAATACTGCTGGAAAAAAAAGTGCTTGTAGTATGTTTTAGCTGTTGGAAAGCTCCAGGATTGCGCAGAGTCGTGTGAATTTTCAAGTTTCTCTATATTTTACCCTTTTTATGATGTGATATCTTTTGACTTGATTGCTACTCATTCACATGTAAGTAGAATAACAAAGCAGAACGCATGCCTAACTGTTACAAAGAAGTTGGAAAAGTACAACAGGACAGTATGCCGCTTTAACTCCAACTTGCTAAAATACAAGGCCAAACAGTTCCTGTTACTACACCTAAACAGCAATGTCCCAAAAAGCACAGAACTCATGCCTGGCTGTTACACAATAGACGTGTACAAAAACAATGTTGGATGATTCATGTCTCCACAACAGTTGATGTGAAACAGGACACCAGTAATCCAGTTGTTTATTTCAACTCCTTCAGTGTAGCTTTCCTCTTCTGTTTGGAAAAATTCTGGGTTCAAAGGACAGAAAGTCAAGACAATTATGAAAGAATAAAGTTTTGTCAACAACGACGTGAAACTAGCAATCGAACCCGAACTGCTTTACTGGAACTGAACCAGCAAACATCAACAGTGTGTGTAAATTGTATTACTGTTCTAGATGGCTGGTCCTGAATCAATTGCTTCCTAGAAAACTGACACAATTCTCTCGGTCCAGCTGGGAAGAAATGTGCTCTGACGGCTGTGCTCAGTTCCCAGAGCCAAATATATATATAAAAAAATAAATAAACTGCGTCACACTCCCGCTGCACATGTCATTTTGAATTGTTTGTCTGACTTCATGTTCAGCTTTAGAGTCTGGATTGTGTGTGAGTGTATGTGCTTTATGTGTTGTGTAAGTGTGAGAGAAGTGAGAGGTCATTGGGTTAGGATTAAGATTAATAACTCAGTTTTACTGCTGGACATTGATTAACATTGTGGTAGTGACTCAGATAAGTAAAAGTAATAAATTAGCAATGACATATTTCTCTTCTAAAATAGATGACAGATTTATTTAACTAATAAAATGAGTTTACAATGATTCTACTTGATTCAAAGCCCGATGCAAGTATATTATTTTCTCCCTCTGATACATCTGGTGTCTCATTCTGCTAAGAGAAGCATCATTATCCACAACTGGACACAAAGGGTTTATTTGTCTGACTTTCAAGCATGTGTTCAGATCAAAGGAGGCAACATTTTGGTTGTCTAGGTCATTGTCTTTTACACTAGAGTCTTCATTTTTGCACTAAGTTTCTTTTTTACAGTAATAAAGAAAGTAAATGCATTTATCAAAGCATCCATTCTCCCTTGCCAAATCTAACTTTAATTACATTCTTTCCTCTTGCACACACATGTTCTGACTGTGGAAGGGGAAAAAAAGGCCAAACCAGAATAATTTGCTCTTATGGATCCCATCAAACCACAGCTCTGTTGGAATTTTATTTGTAAGTCAAACAAAACAAGCAGTGAAAATTAAGCATAGTGCATGACAACAGTGTGTTACTGAGAAAAGTAATGCAGTTGTTGTAGCACATTGACCCAAAGCTGCTGATCTACCTCTATCACCTAATTAGTGGCATTTAAAAGCATAGTCAACATCAGATCATCAGTTGTATTATAACTAGTGGTGGGACATAATTTAAAAAAATGTATCTACTACTTAACTTTTGTTAAATGCCTAAACTAGCCATCATTGAACTAAAACGAGGACAGATTCAGCAGCTTATTTCTCACCTCAAATGCTTTCAGAAATACTTTTTGCTGAACAGTTTTTGCATTAAAAGAGAATACAGGGCCGTTTTTTTTCTCGCAGCACGTTTCCATGCGAGAAAAAAACGGCCCTGTGAACACGTAACTTTAGCTCTGGTGTCCGTGCTCGCAGCAACATATTTTGCATGGAGGTGATACCGTCGAGTTTAAGTGCTGCAGGAAGAACAAAATTGTGCCACAAAGAAAAATCTTTGTGACACAGTTTGCACACCACGACGCTTTTATTCAAGCTGCATTCAAGCTGAATAAGAACACTACACAGCTGGTAAAGAAGGCACAAGAAAGACTCCACTTCCTGAGAATCCTCAGAAAGAACAACATCAGCCAGAGACTGCTTGTGTCCTTTTACCGCTCCACCATGGAGAGCATCCTCACCTACTGCCTCTGTACGTGGTTTGCCAGCTGCACAGTGGCAAACAGGAAAGAACTCCAGATGGTCACCAAAATGGCTGAGAAGGTCACTGGGTGCCCTCTGCCCACACTGGAGGACCTTCATGGCTCCTACTGCCTCAGGAGAGCCAACACCATCCTGAAGGACCCCTACCACCCAGGCCACTTCCTGTTTGAGCTACTGCCATCGGGCAGACGGTACAGGGCCATCAAAATCCGGATAAATAGACTTAAAAACAGCTTTTTTCCAACGGCTGTACTAGCCCTAAACAACACTGGTCCATAATACGTGCAATATATGCAACTGTCACTACCTCGTGCAATATTCAATATTCATCCTGTATATATGAACTACCGTTTTTCTCTGCTCTTATGTAAATACCTCAACCCGTGTTTTAACGGTGCCTTTTTAATTTTAAATCCATCTTGTCATTTTGTGTTTTTGTTTTTATTATTACAAAGCTTTTATATATATTTTGTATTTTGCACTGTATGGCCTGCACCTTACCTTTCATTGCACTTGTTGCAATGACAATAAAGTGAATCTGAATCTGAATCTGAATCTCTGAATCTAAACTAGCCATGGTTGAACTAAAACGAAGACATATTCAGCAACTGCACAGGTTACTTCTCGTCTCAAATGCTTTCAGAAATACTTTTCGCTGAAGTATTTTTGAAATAAAAGAGAAAGTTTGCGGCCGAGCTGCTATGTTGGTCCGACTCATCTACCGGACTGAAGGTCTCAAGAGCTGTCGTGACCACATAGTGGCCCGCTGAAGCTCAAGCGCTGTCATGTGACCACCTAGTGGCCCACTGGTGACTGCCCACCAAGCAGGAGATTTTCAGATGCAATGCATTTACACGTGGGAAAAACGGATCTAGTGGACACCTAGCATTACCGGTGTACCAGAAATGATGGAACAGAGAAAGGTACCATTAAATGTGTTTTTTTGTAATGCGTTATTTTTTCTGTAACTAATTAATCGAAATGAACACGGAAAAGTCCCAGCCCCAACTATATCACATTGTCACATTGATTAGAAATTGCCTCTTTATGACTGCAGTGCTGTTACGGTGAATATATTGCTTAAAAAATAGATGTTGTAAACTGGACATGCTGACAATATGGAGGTAAAAATACCATTCACTCTTGGTAAAAAGTCTAAAGATTGTTCAGAAAGCCATATGCAGCTAAGAGCAGCCATAATCTGTTCCCATTTTGCCAGAAGGAAATTGACCTCATCAACATGAGAATCGTCAAATGGTTGACATCATGGGGAACGTGTCCGCTGCACTAATAACCCCCCTGCCACATCTCAAAGAGTTTCCTTTCCCCCTTGTTGCTGTGTGTGTCTCCTGTTTAGTGGGACAGAGGCAGAATATATGTATGTATGTATTCATTCCTGGACTGGCCAATACACAAAACACTATTGAGATGCATCGGGGGTATCTGCCTCGAGCTCCCCATGACGTCACATTAGTTACAATAAGACATCAATTGCTGGGCCCTCCCCTACATTGCTGTGAATGGATGTCTGCCACTGCTTGACAGGTCTTATTGGTTCTTGGGAGTTTAATGCCCTTAACATTTAACTAAGCCCAGTGTGGCTCCGCTGACATTTGCACATGACCATGACGGATTATATACAGTCAATCAAAGAGGGAACAATGAGGTTTCATGGTGCATTTTCAGTTGACTGGAAGATACACTGTATTTGAAATCTCTTGTTACTGCTCATAAGAGAGGGAGAGCTACTTCAAAAATACACAGATGGAATAATATAAGTGTCATTGGCCAGCTAATTCTACCAAGCACAGCTAAATCTATAAAATCCATCCATCCATCCATCTATCCATCCATCCATCCATTATCTATACACCGCTTGATCCTTATTAGGGTCACTGGGGGCCTGCAGTCTATCCCAGCTGACTTAGGGCAAAGGGAGGGGACAACCTGGACAGGACACCAGGCTATCACAGGGCTACATATACAAAGAAGCACACTCACATTCACACCTATGGACAGTTTAGAATTACCAATTAACCTCAGCATGTTTTTGGACTGTGGGAGGAAACCAGAGTACCCTGAGAAATATGCAAACTCCATGCAGAAAGATCCCAGGCCCAGGCCGGGACACAAAGGTAGATCTTCAAGCTGTGAGGCGACAGCGCTTACCAAGTTGCCGTCCAGCCCTAATCTATAAAATGTACATGCTAATTAATTAATATATACATTAAGTCACTCATTTGTCATTTATAGCTAGTCAGTTTTTTCCTCTGCAGTCCTGCTGAACTGTGCAAAGTGCTTCATGTCTATGACAATATCTGTCCTCATTGAAAGAAAAGCTTTCATCAGCTTTTTCCCATTTCCCTTATGTTCCCACTATGTCATCAGTCTTGTGGACGACTGGCTGCCAAGCTCATTAATTGGCTGGTTGGCTGCTGTGCAATCTGACTGTGACTGTGAGACCGACTGACTGGCTGATTTAGAGAATGAATGATTGACTAACTCTTTTGCTGACTTCTTACCAAGGTGACCAACTGGCTGGTTTGCCGACTGTCTCTCTCATCAGTTGCTCTCAGTAATGACATCACAAGCTGAGTTAATGAGTAAGGCCTTCTGCATTTTAGTTATTGTCAATATGGCCCATGAAAAAAACAGACACACAGAGTGTTAGTCTGTGTTTCAGTACGTTTCCATCTTCACATGGTGATATATGATATGATATGGTTCTCTGCCCTAATCCCATTTGGTCCTACTGAGAATGTGATATTAAATTAATTAAATTTAATTTAAAATATCATATTACATTAAAATAGAAGTATTTTAGTGGTTAATCCTAGTGATTAGAGAAGGGTAAATAATTTCCTTACACAGTTGGGTAGTGTAGCTTTTAGCAAATTCTGCCAAAACAGGACACAACAATGCTGTTGTTGGGGACTATTTTCAAAGGTGGTTTAATACGTAATACACCTAAGTTGCTTTTCTAGTGGGTTTTTGTGGGAACAGTGAATGTAGGACTATCTCACAATAAACCACAGTGCCCAGATTCACTGTAATGATGGAGCATGTCACCCAATGCAAACACTGTGACTCAATGAGATGTTTTTGATATTTTTAGACAATCTGTTGAAGGCCTCAGGGCAATGCTTGTGAGTGGGGTCAGTTCATGGCTGCTCTTTTCAAGGGATTTGTTAAGGTAAGGAAATGATTGAATTTTACCAGACTTACCCTTTAAACCCTTCAGGCTCACTGGCACAAATATGGGCAAAGTGATCATTCTCCTACTGTAGTTTTAATACCATTGAATTCATCATTTGACAGCACAAATCCTTAATATTCAAACAGTGTCAGTCATTTTCAGATACTAAATGAGCAACCTTAGCAGGAGAAAGAATTTGTTAATTTAGAACAGGAATGCATATATGGTAGAATAGTAGTTACTTATTTTTTCTGTCATCTTTAAATGTACATACTGGTTGGCTCACATATCCAAAGGTTAATGTACTTCCAAACTTTTAATAAAAAAACAGGTGGATTTTAAGGGGTTCAAATGAAGAATACAAAATACTTAACTAAAAGGTTTGGGTTATACTGTAACCATAACATCTGGGGAAAAGGAAATCAGCTAGATAATAGTATATGAGGGTGCCAGACATAGATCCCAGAATCCCATATAAGGTTTGGGTTATATTCCACTTTTCTAGCCATCGCTCAGGACGTCTTGGGAGTTCTCGGTTGTTGTGGCAGAAACTGTCCAACTGATGGAAGCAAATGAAGGAGGTCAAGAGAGGACAGATCATCTCATTCTCATAAAGCTTTTACTTAAGTCATTGTTTGCATTTATGATTGAGTAATTATCTCATTGGGTTACATGGGTGATTTGTGTCTTTCATTGCCAGTGTCAGCAAAACAAGCTGTTCCTGAACATCTATCCGTCTGTCACCCGGGGCAGTCACAGCCAGATATCTCTCCAAGAAAACTCCTTATTTGTCCCTTTTCTCCTCATCTGCCTCATGAAAGAGAGTTAAATGATGGTTTAAGGCAGAGAGACATCCTGTTTCTCTTTTCCTTCCTTCATATCTCTTTCACTCTCTTGCACAAAATCATTAAAAGAAACAACAGTTTCCGCTCTTGCTGAATCTGAAAGCTAATAAATGCCAACTATTTGTAGGAAGTATTTGCGTACTTCAAATCAGAACAAGTCAAATACTAGTAACATGCCACGATAAACCCTCCAGTGTTTGTGTATTGTTCCCTGAAAAGGTATAGAGGCTGCACCTGCTTCTCTTATTCTGTTTCCCTGAGCTCTGAGAGGTCCTTGACCACAGAGCCTCTATGAGAGTGGAAGATCTTGTGAAGAAGAGGACAATGTGTTCTGCCAAAGGGAAGGCCAAACACACAAAAACCGAGTAAAAGTTCCTTCAAGTCAAAACCAGGCAATTAAAGCTGATGAGTTACAGCTGAAGAGACAAAGTGGTAACCATTCTCTTGACACTTCATTAAATCCCTCGCAACTGAACATGAGAGAAGGCCCCTTACTGTACATATCATATTGTATGGTGTTGAGGTGAATTGGAATGTGAGGCAACAGCAGCTGAACTCTGATTATCAGCCTGGCATCGAGTTTGTTCCAGTTAAAGTTTATGCACCTCACTGCTCAGGAAAGTTCTGTTATTTCTAGGAATACAGAGTCAGACAAAGCAGTCTGAGCTGCTATTTTGTGATGCTGCTTTTGAGAGCAGGAAACAATTTTGCACCAGCTGGACAGTCTTGACATTTCCCAGGATCCACTGAAAAGTTATTTAGACCTGTTTGATGACAGATTGGCACAAGTGACATATGACTGGTGTCACTGAAGTCATTGTGTTTAAGTACAGTGACACACAGGTTCATAATGTAGCAATCCAATGGTGTCAACACAGTCATTGTTTACAACCTGAGTGTCTAAAAACAACAAATACTCAAGTTAGCCTAAGTCTGAATAATATTTGGAGTTAAATTTAAAAACAAAATCAACATTTTGAGTCGTATATCTATCTTTGAGAAATGCATGAGACAATTGATACAACTCCCATATCTGTGTGTAAAGTACAGAGCTGGAGCTGGGAGCTAATTAGCCTAGCTTAGCAGAAAGACTGGAAGCAGAAAGAAAATGTTGGCCGGATTTCTCCAAAGTTAAAAAAAAAAAAAAAAACATCTAGAAGCTCCCAGTCCTTAATAACTTTGTGGTTGTTTAATCTGTTTGTTCAATGCATAGACAAATTGAAATGAGCTTTATCTAGTTCTTGACAATGACATAAAATAAGATAAGATGAGATAAGATAAACTATATTGATCCCACAGTGGGGAAAGTTCACCGTTACAGCAGCTCCAAGGAGAAAAAAAATAGCATAAAGGCAGTACAGAATAAATAGAAACACACTGCGCAATAACGCAGAGAACATTATATACACAGAAGATTTTTTTTAAGAAGACTATTTACATGAGGTTGAAATAGTTATTGCAAAATAACTAGTAACATATTTGAGACGAGAAGGGAAATATTTAGTGTGTATAATGCTGGTCATCTTACACTTTAAGACAAGGTCAAAACATGCATTTAGAGATTCTGATAAGTAGATATTTTAACTTTCGATGTAGCTCAAGACTTCTCCTGCTTTGAATCTTCATGCTAAGCTAGGCTAATCACATCCAGACATGAGAGTGGTATCAATCCCTATTCACTGTCAAATGTTAAATTGTCTTGCCTACCCAGACCATTCTACAGCACAGAATGATGCAACGATGCTCCCACAAAGTAGTGAAGGGTTGTTTTGGTGGAACATTTGCATGCATGGATGCGAGCACTGTCATTAAAATGACTAATTCACTGAAAAAAACTAGCAGGGCTGCTTTACTGCACAATCCACATCCTCTGCATAACTTGAACTTTTCAGTGTGGTTGGTTGCTGCCCAGAGGTTTTTGTTTTGTTTTCCGGTAACATGCATGGTAACACGTCGATGGCAGAAGGAAAGGAGAAGGCCACATGAAATGTTCAGCCAGTGGCAACCTTCTAGATGTAATCAGACAGACTATCAAGTAAAAGAAAAATGCCTCCTTAAATTATCTCAAAATTGAAAATAGACAGATCTACTTTGTGTATCTGGCTCAAAGCATAAAAACACATTTCCTAAAATGTTGAAATGTGTAAAACTGAACCATTTTGCCCTGTACAGTGGATTTTGACTAAATAGATAAAGCAGTGAATAAAAGCAACAGAGACACTGTTTGTTCTCAAAATTTACTGCAACCAACATTTATTTATCCTCAAAATGACGAAGCACGTTATTGTTTTCCTGTTACTCCCTGGAAGAGATTGCATCTTTTTGACCTTAACAGGTTCTGATCTGCTAAGGCTCCTACGTTCCTACATACATCCCAGTTTTCAGAATCTGCACCATATATATTTGAAAAGGTTTAAGTGGAGCCCTTTTCCTGTTTGCTGTCATGCAAATGCATTTCTCATTGGGGAGAGAAGAAAATGGCATGCATGTACCTTTTTCTCTGCACCACCTTAGTGAATCCCTCTTCAGCTGCTTGGGGGCAAGAACAGAAGTCGCTGTGTATCCACAGAGAGAGGGAGGCCTGGCTGGCCGTAGGGTTGCCAAGGCAACAGGGAACATTGCAGGCATGGTGGTGAAAGAAGAGGGGGTCTTGGCTGATAGGGATAACTGAGACGCCAGGGGACACCTTTGTGCATTAAGATACTCCACAGTCCCTTTTGAAGGGGGAAAAGAGACAATTTTTTTTAGAGCAAACTAAATTAAACCATAAATAGTGCTGCTTAGGCAGTGTCTGAAATTGAAGAACCCAATATCAGGGATTGTACCTCACGGGTGGACACAGAGCATTTTACGGTATCCAGACCAGGGTGAATTGGTACTTTGATCTCTTTCTTGTGTCTGTGTTATTTGATGTGTGGTCTGCAGCACACTGAAAATGAACACACTTGAAATGATGAGCAATTTTTCATACCAGCAATGTAAAATGCATCCTAGCAGAATTTACACATATGCTTACATTGAAATAGAAACACTAACATGAGCTCATCCCCATGGCCAGATCACTTTATTCATATTTATTAATTTAGAACAAATAAAATACAAGCGCTGATAAAGTATAACTTCTATGTGGCAGAATTTCCAAGACATACAAATGCATTTTAATAAAATGTGACAAAAAAAAGAAAATTATGTGATTAATACAAGTCATAGAAGTGACACCTAAGACCATCATCTGACGAACAGGATCTGTTGTTTTACCTTCGTTCAGAGAGATACCTGAATTTCTTTTGCTACAGTTTGCCAGCAGCAGGTTTTTAAAGGCTGGTTCATGTCAGACATTCTTGTGGCCCAGTGGTTTAAGGTGTAATTGCAGCCTCCCTGCTTCAGTTCTACCTGGGTGCCCATGTTGCACATCTTCTCCTTTTACTCTCCCTCTACATATCCTGCCTTTATTCACTGTCAGCCATCACATATAAGCAAAATATTACCACAAAGGGTTTTCAAGCAATTCTGGTCCATTAAGCTTAATTAAACTGACTTTACATTCCTGATGTAAACACATTAAGCAACACATCAGGAACATTAATTCCAGATTAATTAACCCAAGTAATTGTTGTTTTAGGAAACATTGTGCCCAGTAACAGCTGCTAAGTTGAATGTGTCTTACAGACCTTTTTCACTGCAGACAGTTTGACTTGTCGCAGGAAATCCTCAGATGTAACTGATAACACTGAAAAGAGCTGCATTCCATTAAGTGGAGCTAAGGTTGTCGCATTGTGCACGCTGTTTGAATAGAACCAACTATTTGTCAGTGTAACACCTGTGCCGTTTGTAAAATGACAAATTAAAATGTCGGCTGTAATAGGAGCTTATTAATTCAGCTGCTCATTTTGTAGTTTCATGACTGAAGGTTGAACTCCTGCTTCCATTTTTGGTAACAGAATCACAGCAAATGTTTCCCATAATTACATAAACAAGTAAAGCAACATGGCAGCAAACATAACTGTAATATGTAATAAAGCAAGTGGAACATTTGATAGTGTGCACGTACTGCCGTATTGACTGAGCATCCAGTGCAGCTTTGCCTGCCATTCACATGTCAGCGGTCCTAATTACTGCTTCATTTCCAGAGCCTGGGAACCCTGCCACCATGTTGACTTTAGATGTGGCCCCTTCCCAACAGGGCATGGTTTTGTTTTTGTAAGACTCGGAAGATACAGCTTCACTGGAACTGACTGCAAGCTGCTCAGAATGGGCAAGAAATTACCATTCTTTTAAAGTAATGTAAACAGCTACAGGGTGCTGTTTCATCTTTCAGCACAGTTCTTAACCTTTTTATAAGTGCTACTCCCTTTTGAGGATGAAAGGTGAAGACAATAGTCTGCAATGTAAAGTGGGATTAGACAACTATTTTGCTTCAACTTATCATTTTCAAGGAAAATGTTGACTGGTTTTGAGTAATGACACCAAGAATTAGACCCCCAAATACAAATGTTCAGATAACTCAAGTTATTTGTGTCTATAAGTTGAGCTGAGCCACTCAGATGGCTGGATACTACTGAGGAAAAAACATAAACTATCTTCTACCCTGGGACAAGCTCTGTGCTTGGCTTTAAGGAACACCAGCAATGATAAGCCACCTTCACAGTGATAACTTGATGCAAATGGAAGAGGTCTTTTCTCAACCATTTCACTCAGTCCTCGATATACACCTTGTCTGATTTCTCAACCTCATCCAGTGGCATCTCCACAAAAGTGTACTTTAGAGCCACATTGGTTGCAATGCCAATCTTCCAGCTCATTTGGCATTTCTGTCAATTTTGTCACCGCAAGAGCATATTTAATTCACTTTTTTCCGAGCAGATGTTGCACCACCAGATTCAGAGTAATAAGTGAAGACAGACACACACACACAGTAATTGCTGAGTTGATTGTGAATATGACTTGGCTTATGTTAAGTATTCAGATCCTGTCCATTTTCATCCAAATTTTTTGAACATTTTTGATATTTGCAATGGACATCGACAACCAATGACAACACTTGTGTCGGAATATAAAGAGAGACTCATCTTCCATTTCCCTCTTTCTATATTTCTACTTGCCTCTCTTTCTACAGTTGTATCCAAACTCTGAACTTGCTCTTCGTTTTTTGACCTCTTACTTGAAAATCACCCTGCCTCTAAACAGTAGGCTTAGGGGGTAAACGAGCACTTCATTATTGATTAGTTAGTTAGCATTGTCTAGCACATTGTCATAAGGTGAATGCATTTTCCCGACTAAGACTGAAAAACTTTTCAAGTCAGAAGAAACATGCTATACATGAGGCCTGACAGACTCAAACTTGATTTGTCCTTTTGTACTAAATACGTATGGTGTAGTGCAGTGTGTACTGAACAGTATAGATATGCCATATAACTGTATGTTCGCCTCCCCAGAAATAAATAGAGTACAAACCATACATCAGAGCAACACAGACCACAGCATATGTCATTGGTTTGTTAGCCCACTGTCAATATGTTGCCATGTTTACATGGCATGCTGATTTGCCCACAGAAAATGCATCTGTGAGGCAAAATGTAATGCACTTTCATTGTATGTGGCTTGCCCCTAATGCAAGATGCAGTATTCTGCAAATGTGTACAGCCACATGTTATTTTCTCGTTTTTATAGTTCTACCAACCTGTGTATAGACTGAATCGGTTCTGATGTCTTCTGTCTCTTCTGCGTTGCAGTATTTTTAGTAAAAGTAACATGTATTAGCTACAGCTCCAACACGGTTGGTTATTATAAGCTGTCATTGCTTGAAGTACATGAAGAAATGCAACAGAGTGACACAGGAACCCCACCACAAGCTTGTGTTTTGGCAGTGTAACTGAAATACAGACACACAATCACACATCTCTAAATGCTTATATTAGTGTAGACCAGTTGCATAGGTCATGGAGGTTAAGTTTTTGAACAGCTTGTAGGAGTGTCATTATGCAAGTATAAATACACGTGTTCGTTTAAAAAATGAATGTTTTAGTTTGCTTTTATTTCAGATTATTTCATTTTAACACGATTGGCAAAACCTCCCTCATTGAGAAATCCCACAGTGTCCTGACTAAGTACTTAATAACCACTGAATCAAAGTATTTGAAACATGAAACGATTTCTTGGAGACTCTGCCAATTACTTAATAGTCATGAACGTTTGATCAAATATTCTCACATCATAATAGTTGCACATTGATTGCATCATTTTCCTCCTAATCTCATGTGGATTGTATGGCTGTGCTAACAAATGCATCATATGTTAATGTCACTTTCATTCTCTCACAGCTGCTCCTACAATAACCAGCAACTACTGGACGAAGCATCCACGTCATGAGCAACATGTGGCCCGAATGATTCACATCCACTCACATGTGTGCACAGGAACATTAACCTTTGTCACATTTCATTTGTTGACTTAAGAGGATCTCTAATGGCTTGTGACAAATAAAAAGGTCAAACCTCTTAAAGCAGGATACAGAAGAAGAAGTGGAGAGTGTGTGCTTAATGCCATACTCTGTGTAAAAACACTGCTGAAATTCTTGTTGTGCTATTGCTTCACTTTGAACAGGAACTGGGCTTAATTGAGCTGATCTGAAAAATCTGCACCATTAGCTCCAAACACGCAAACATTTGATAGCGACTATTACAGCAAACCTTTCTAACATTCCTACCTCACCGCCCAATAAATATCTTAGTATGAGGCATTTATATAAAATGAGCTACAGTTCTGACAGTACATCTCACAGAGGAGCGATAGAGCGACCCACTCAGCATTTCTATATGAAAGATGAGTGTACTATGACATAAAAGAAGCTTTTTTTTATCCTTTGGCCAGTTACTGATCATAGCCTTAACTTGAAACAGCAGCAAGAATCATTAGGTTGAAAGTGGGTGTGTGAAAATATCTGCTATCTCATAAAATAATATTGGCAAGAGAAGCAGAAGGCAGCACTTCTGAAAGTCGGCACCAGTGATTGTGCCAGAAATGCTGTAGATGGAGAACAATCATCAATCATTCCCACTCAGTAGAACCTTCTCTGTTTGTTTCCCCACTGAGATTTCCTCCTGTACTTTGAGGCGTGATAAGTGCATTAGTGTTGCATTAACCCATGTCACTGCTAAATCACTGGGGCTGTTATCTTTCAAACAAAGCCCTGCTTCCTCCTCTATAGTATCACACATAATGAACTTGTCTTTGGTCAAAAGCCTCTCAAGGACTGGACACATAAAGCTGCAAATGTTCCTCACAGAGTTGGTTAACTTTGATGCATAGATTAGTGTCACTGACCAACAACAGCTAGCTGTCTTGGTAATGCTGACCTTAGAGGTGAATCATAGCCAAAACTTCCAAAACAGAGGAAGTTTTTGTGGCTTATTAGTCTTGTTACACCACTCATTTTTATTTAATCTGAGCTTAAATACAAATTGCTCCACAGCAGAGCAATGACGTGTAGAGTTATGGAACTTGAGTTCTTGGTAAAAAAAAATATGTCTTTTGGATAAACTGCGAACTTAATGTCCCCAAAGTAGTTATTTTTGGATTGAATGTAATTATTGAGATGATCATCAGCGGTGATAGAAGAAATGCAGAATGGGGCATTGGTACAGTCTTTGAGTTTCATGGTCTTTTCTTTTAATTTATTTAAACTATGCCACTTTGACAGGCCTGCTCTACTTGACTCACGTTAAACAGCCCAAATCACAACACTGCAGCAGCAAATTCCCCTGCCTTCATTTAGTTGATTTATTCTCACGTTAGATATAGAAATATTTGGTTATTTTGTTAACCCTCAGAACCCCAAGCAGATTCTGAGTTTCTTTGCTCGGGTCACATTTACTCATTGTGGGATCCTTTTTCGCAGCAATATAAAGTTCTTCACCTCGAAGTAGAGAGAACTCAGAAATGTCTTTTGTGCATTATTAAAACGTTACAAAGCCATACATTATTTAAAAGCAACACACACACACACACACACACACACACACACACACACACACACACACACACACACACAAAAACACAGAATTTCTGAGATTACTCATTTTTGCAAAAGTGAAAAAAATGCTGAAATCCACAACTCCAACATTTTTCCAGACTCCCACATGTGTTACCAGTCATGTGGGAAAACACTGTGATTGAGCTCAGTTCAACTGAATAGTCCAGTTTTAGTTTTAGTCACATTACTAAATGTAAACGGAAAATTTAAATCTGATATATCTGATAAATGTTGCAACTTTAGGGATATTTTTTAAAAGATAGCTTGACTTTCAAACACACCTATGTTATTTGGAGTTCAGAGGGTTAAAGTAACACTAAGTCAGCTAAATGAAGACCACAGGATCAGCAGCTGCAGAACTGTGATCTGAACTGTTCAACATGTGAGCCAAGATGTGGAGCTGTGGGAAGGTGACAGTTTAGAGTAAGTTAAAAAACAGGGCATGGCACTCACAGAGCAGAATTTTCCCTCCTAAAAAGCTTTTTATTGAACAAAGTGGTGTGAAATTCTGAATAAAACACCAGTGGAAAGTAAACTGAGAAAACTGGGAGTTACTCACACAAGGCCACCGAGCAAGTTAGCGGTTAGTTTGCCAGCTCCAGGAGTTCACCAGTTAGTCCTGCCAGTAGTCACTATTGTCACAGACCTGATCTAACCTCACATATGTTTTGCAGATTTGTGGTTTGACTATCGCTTTAGAGAAGTTGGATATAACTGCATCCTGGAAGAGAGTGCAACATACAAATGTGCTATAAGTCACAGAGAGCCTTCAGGGCTAAACACTGACATAACTTATGAAAATTAATGAAGAGAGCTGGGAGAAGAGACTTCCTTATCTTTGTGTTTCTGCCACCTGCACCCTTCCTATCTCGTTTTCTGCCTGTCTTGTGCCAGATTGGTACAGACAGAGCAGAGGTGTGAGGATGACCCTGAGCTGTCATTGTTTTCCTACTAACGCTCTTCTTTCCCTCCTTCTTTCTCCTTCTCTGCTCCTCTTTAAGGATGGCAGACTGCACAAACACAGGTGATTGCTGTTGCTATAAGATTAAAAAAAAGTGTTTTTTTTCTCCCTTCCATTTATGTCAAGGCCATCAGAAAGTGTTTGAAATCACTCACCTGAAATGTCAGTGACTTCCTAACAGGGTGTCCATCAGTGCTTTTCAAACTGACATGGGAGCCATTAGCCAGCTCTGAGTGTGTGTGTGTCGGTGGTGGGAAGGGACAGGAATGAGATTTTTATTTTTGTGTATGTAACAGAGGAACAAAAAAATAGGAAAGAAGAATCCGCATCTGGTATGCATCTGTGCATGAAAGCTGTGAGCATACTTATTTATAGTTACGAGACGGTTTGGGGACATGATCTATTAAATGTGGATCACACCGTTGTGATTATCTTCCCATCTTGATCATGGCTGTTGTTTATGTTGTGCTCAGATGTACACACACACACACACACACACACACACACACACACACACACACACACACACACAAGTGCAGACACCATGACGACACTGCACTGCATGCAGCATGGACACAATCTTTAATCATCCCGTGGTCTGCTGCAGAGGGAGAATATACAGTGATGCAGACACAAACACAAACACAAGGACACACACACACACACACACACACACACACAGTCTCTCTCGTGCACACCTTCCCCCACCCGTAGCCCACCCCCTGCAAACCTACCGTTCCCTAGTCCATGATGTAATGCTATCAGACCCCTCCTCTGCTGTCTCCCCCTCCCTCCGCCTCACACACACTCCTCTCCCTCTCCTTCTCCTCATTCTATTGGTGGCTCCCGCCTGCATCTGCTGGATCAGCTCTGACTCCCTGAACACACACATACACACACACACACACACACATTCATACACACACTCGCACACATGCCCACACACACTCACACACACACACACACGCACACTCCCATGCTCCCATCTCACACACACACACTCTTACACATACACTACCGGGGGGATTCCTCCACCACTGCAGCCTCTGCTCGCTCCACCTGGCTCCTGTCTTCCGCCGTGGGGGGAAAAAGCACGGTGAGTCCCTCCTTTCTCTCATGACAGCAGGCTATTGGGCTTCACAATAAGACAAAAGGGAAGAAAGGACGTTTCTTTTAGCCCGCAGAGAGTGACGGACAAACACCGGCAGGCACTGCAGCCCGGGAGGAGAGGCTCAGCTGAGTTTGTGCTTGGAGTAATGAAGTGGTGTGGGGTTGCTCAGTTACTACAGATACCGGTCATCTTGGCGCTGGGTGCCATGGCAATAGATTGTACTCAGTCGGGGTCTTGGCTCATTGTGTGTCTGTGTCCTAGTACGATGCTGGAAGCAGTGCTGAGGTGCACGTGTGTGTGTGTGTGTGCGTGTGTGTGTGAGATTTCAGTGAAACGAGAAATGGGTTTGTATGCATATGTGCACGTGCAGCCTGAATTAGGAAGCCTAAATCTGCTCCAGGGTGTTGTGAGCTGTCTGATTTCCTCTTTGAGAAATGTCAGTCACCTTGCTTTGAGGGGGGGAAAAGATGTTGGGTGCTGAATCACTTGAATGTAAAACCAAAGCTGCATTAAGTTCCTGCGATGGTTTAGTTTGTTCTGACTCCTGCCGACTGGACAGAAAGGATATACTGACTACAATAAAGCCCTGACAGTCTCATTATGTTCGTATGGATTGTTCCCCCTGTGTCACTGACAAAACAGGGTGTGTGCATGTGGTGTGAACTTGTGCGCCTGTGACATTTGGACACTTGCAATGCTCTGACTGTCTTCTCCTTCCCCATTATGTGCACTGGGCTCTTTCACTGTGAGACTCAATGACATTGAGTCTAATAGGAAAAAGTAATTCTATTATTGCCACGGCTTTTGACTGCTAAATGACACATTAATGATAATGGAATCGGGTGAAATGAAATCACTGGTGCATTTTTCTTCCTTAGGCAAGGTGGACCAGTTCGTATTTTGTCTAGCATTGCGCAGCAACCTCACCTTTTGTATCCAGTGTGCTTAAATGTTAATATTTTATATGGCTGGTCTACTTCACATGTGGACACTCTCATAAGTAATTCATCCAGATGTTTTTTTTTTTCCCATTTCTATAGCTGGAAAAGAAAAAGTCAGACATGATTCGTTTGTTATCCATTTCAACTTTTTCATCCTGATTTGTTGATTAGTACATTGGTAGAATCCATAATTCAAACAAATATCTAGTAAATCTGGGTGGAAATGTTATCCATCAAATGCCACCAGCTCAGTGGCTGCAAACCAAACAATATATTTTCCAAGCTTGATAATCCACATGCCGTTCTTCAATTAACCACCAAACAAATTAGCTTTGCTATGCCTTTCAACTCTCTCATTATTTATTAGGATTGCAGCTACAACCACATATAAATGAAGAAACCGAGATATTCAGTCAGCTGGCCTTATTCGGATTCAGTCCCTCATGGAACAGTGGGTGCAAATATGTTGGTGGATTTTTTAATCGATGATTAGCACATGAAACGGCTCTTCCTCCAGGCTGTTTAACTCTGACACAGTCTCTGTAGGCATACATGGCAAGTAATTAGATGGTGGTCCAACAAAAAACTAATAAACCAACAGGCAATCAGGAAGTGTAGTGTATAATCACTTCCTATTGGGTGCTGAAGCATTATTTTGGTGCTTAAAAGGTTAGTGTGGGGTCATACTGAGAGGCTTTATTGATTTCTTACTGTTTGAATTCCATCGCAGCCGACAAATGGACACTGTGTCTCCCTACTGCCCCAAAGACCTTTAAAAGTGACACCAGGAGCAAATATCGCAGTCATATGCTGCACTTTGCGAACTTGGCAGAGAGTCAACGTGTTAATGCGTTCCCTGAAGCAGTTCTTCAGTTATTAGATCTTTCTCAAATTGGATGGATTTTCCTGCTTCACCTGTTCTGACACAAACTCTGACTTTTGGCGGTTTCTTAAAGTGAAGCTGCGGTTGCAAAACTTTGTTGTTACGATTTCGTGCTGCCTGAACTGGTTAATTCTGTATCTGCCCTCACTGACTGCACTGACGTCAAAGCAGCTGAGTGAAGTACATATGAATAACTCAAGGTAAAATATTGAAAGGCCAGGGATGATTGTGATTACAGCAAAGAAAAGGACTCAGATACTTCTCACCTCAGGTCTGTTTCATTGAACGCTCTGTGTGTGTACATATCACACAGGCTTTCTCCTGAACTGTTGTTTTCCGCTCCTTTTATCAGATTGTTTGATAGCTTTTTCCATCTGCTCTAAACAGGGACACCACAAGTATTTCTAAGAATAAAACATGTGATGATGTGGGGCCTACTTATGGAAAAAACAAGCCCATGGCAGCTGCTCTGGTTCTTCCATCCTAAACTGAAAACACTCTTGTTCCATAATAACACTCAAGCACTCTTTCACTCAAACGTCATGCATACATTATCACTAAAACAGTTTCAATAAAATAAAAAAAACCTCTAAGTCCAAATGTATTTAGTCTAACTTGTCTACCTGCACTGATAAAAGTAGAGGGCCGAGCCTTAAAACACAAGCATACACTACAGCGGTTTAGCTGAGACTAAACACAGAAGGTTGTGAGCAAAGCAAAATATGGGGGAAGATCTTTGTTTAACAGCTGAAAATCCACTTTGTCTGTGCTCTCACTTTCAACTGTATCAGCTAAAACTCCTAAATACTTGCTTGGATTGCTGATATCTTTGCTGTCCAAGCAGTTGACTGAAACTGAATTCTGCTTTTAATATTTTTTCTTAACTTTTCACAAACCTGCATGCTGTTTCATTAAAAGCAAAGCTGCTCCAAGTTAGGATTTCCTGCCCTTTAATTTCAGGGAGATCACAAAAATCCTAATGGATAAACTTGCCTTTAGAAATAAAAAATACATAGGCACGTTCATCATTTTTAAAGGTATTCCCTTTTAACGCTCTACCTTATTTAATGTCATGATTAATGAAGTTATTTGCGCTGAAAAATTCATTTAAAAAACCCAAAACTCATTAATTCCTTCTCTGTGCCTGGAGGCTTTCTTCCACAGCCCTCCCCCTTCACGCTGTGCAGCTGTGCAGGACCTTCACCTATGCCCTCGTACTGCGGCACCTCGCAGCCTCCCAGCTTCAAAACCAAGAAGAAAGGACCAGACAAAGAAAATCTATGCACTGAGCAAACACACACACACACACACACACACACACACACACACACACACACACACTGACGTCTTGATTTGAACTAGACTGGCCGTCACTGACATCACTTCCCTTGGTCTCTCAGGGGAAAATCAAATCACATTAATGTGCATTAATCTTACAACATCCCACAGTATTCATATTAACACTACATGTCAGCCCTTCCCCCAAAGCTGTCGGACAGCTGATAATGCTTTTATTCATTATAGAAGATAAAGAGGTGTCCAAACAGTTCAGCTGGCTCCAGTATGTTCTTCTGGCGTCAATAGTTCGAGTCCATTTCACAATCTTTGCCTCATGTCTGACTTTCTTTATCTCATTTCCTGTTTCTCTTCTGTTGTTTGTGTGTGCAATTTTACTGCAACTTTTCTGTTTACTGACCCATAAAGCAAATACATATAAAGTTAATCCATAGATAGGCTGCTTCTTCTGCTTTGGCAGTTTTCCTTTTGTGAAGCTTCATCAAGCACCTTGAAGAACACTCGAAAGAATAAAAATTTGGTTGCAACATGAAATCTTACACACTGCAGAGCCTTGAAAGTAAAACCAGGACTGTTCATTGGTAGTCTCAGTCATCCAGGCTTCAGCTCTGACTGTTATCTGTGATGAGCGGAATTGACTGTGATTAGCTGGTAAACCTCAAAGCTTTAATTATCTGGGGAGCCAAAAACCTTCAGAAAGTCACTCCGAGATGATTGAACATAGCAGGATGGAAAGTAAGAGCCAATTAAAGCTGATGACATGATTTGCATCTTCTGTTTAATTATCGTCACCATAAACACAAGCGCAGTTCTGACATTTATGAGTCTGAGAGAGAGAGAGAGAGAGGGAGTGAGATGGGTGTGAGGTTGAAAGGATGGATAGAAAAATAGCAGGGGAAGCCACCACCTCTGTCATCTTTGATATGGACATGAGCTGCCATCTGTGGTAACTGAGATTTTTTCTCTGTAAATTTTGTTGATCACATTGGCTGTTGCTGTCTCAACCTACAGGGTCATGAGTGCGTTGTCTGATTTCTTAATGGGTCAGTTCAACAAAAATAGCCAAAAAAAGATAAGCATACTCTGTCACTTCCACTGATATCTAGCCAAGTGGATAGTTCTGGTTTAATATGGCCAGATTTTGGTACATTTGTCACTGAGCTTTCTGCCTTGATCCAAGTACAGCTACGATGAACTGAATCTTGTTTGTGATACTCACAGCTTTGAAAAATGTCAAAGCATCGTGCTTTTCCATAAAATCCACAGATCACAGCTTCTCTGTTGACAATTTTTATGTGGACTGTTGAAAACTGAAGCCTGTGGACTTTCCAGTCCACAGGGGTCATTGTTACTGCTTATTTTAGTCATTCTAGTGGCTCTACAGGGATGGCAGTGTTGGACTGTCAGTCAGCCAGACCAACACTTTGGTCCAGATCGAAATATGTCTGCTACTATTAAATGGATTGGCACAAAATTTGGTGGACAATTTCATGTTCCCCTCAGGAGGAATTGAATAACTGACTTTTCATCTCATGCCATCATTGGGTCACAATTTCAGTTTGTCCAGAGCTTGAGTTTATGAACAAATACCAACAAATACAATGACATTCGAATAAGCTTCAGCTGGACTTTCACTGTTACAAATGTATATTAATAATATTTTTTTACAGTATTTACTAAATATTAAACATTGTGCTTTACTTTTTCAGAACATACTACATTTGGTATATGTTAGTCCAGCTGCAACTTTGAAATGTTGTTGCAAAGCAAACTACGGTAGAAATAAACAAATGTTTCTCCAATATATTTTCTGAAACTGCTTTAACACCATGTAAAAGTTATTTTAGCTTTTTTGTTTTTGATTGTGAGCTGCTCTTCCATTGCCTTTGTGAATTGTGACTAAAAACCAGCCATATTTATTCTGCTTTCAGTTTATTTTTTTCATTTCTAGTGCTGACACAACCTATAAAAGCCTGCCTGGAATGAGTATGCAGTGTGGACTCAGGGCACGCACTTACCAGCATGTTAGCATGCTAATATGCTAAGCTAAGATTATAAAACTTAGAGCTGCCTAACATGAACACAGCATTGTCAGTGTGAACATGTTAGGAAGCTAACGTTTAGCTCAGAGCACTGCTGTGAAACGGCAGAATAGTGTCACTTAAATTTATCTGGGTCTAAAGTTCACTGTCAAAGCCAGGTCACCATAAGACAAGAAAAAGCAGTTGCATTTCCTTTTAGCTGTTTTGATATATAATTTAGATTTTTGAGTGAGTTTAGTCAATTTAACTATGCAGACGCATAAACTCTTGTACTTTGAGGCTCATGAAGTATGTACAAAAAAATATGTGTTGATAGTTTCTCATCTACCTAAGTGTCACTGACAAAAAATGTTTTTCTTATCTGGACTCAGAAACATCCCATATATGAGGAAATCATAGGGTCACAGTCATCAGTACTTTCCATTTAAGTTAAAGGTATCAGAACCACATGCCATTACTATATCTGATATATGACCAACTTGTCAAAACAACCCATCCTGAGATCATTTATAGAGGAAGCAAATTGGAAAATTTCAGCCTCCACTGGAGTGCAGCCTCAGTTGAATAGTCATGAATCATCAGTGTGAAGAGAGAAGGTGTCCTGAAGAGAGAGAGGGTGAGTGAGATGTGGCGACATTTTTGGGGCTGTCGGAGTGCGACAAGGTGACGAAGCGGAGACGAGTCTCAGAGCTGTTGGCCATGCAGGAAACACCTGCAGTGGACTGCTTTGACTGAACGTGGCAGCCTGCAGGGCCGAGCACACCCTGTACCCTGAGTTTGACCTTGTTGCTTGTGAACAACTCATACCTTCATCTGCCTTAACAGAAGCCGCTCAACATTTTTTTTTTTTGTTTTTGTATAATAGCCTGTTCTTCAGAGTAGGGCTAATGGCAAAACATCAGCTACACCAATAGGTGATGAAGAAGATTACATGTTAAACCCAGTCAAGCAGCTGCCATCACTATGAGATTGGGCTTAGCACAGATTGTATAAAAAACATGGATGTACCTTTGGGTGTGAAAAGTGAAGCCAATGCAGAAGTGACAGAAACTGAAAGTGTTCCTAATGGCCTGCATTGGTAAGTGTGTTGGTGGCAAAAACAGGTCACAGTGCACAGAAGTCTATGAGTACATGACTCTACTTCTCCCTTGATTTGTTACCTCAGTAGATATTTTTATGTCAAGTTTTGATATTAATTGCTGTTTTCAGTTCTCCTTCAATACAGCATCATGTTCATTTTATGGTAAATTATGGTTTCATTTACAGCACAATGAATGAAAAAGAAGGATAAGTCGCTGGGGTATTATGTCCTTGAGTTCTCAGTCAGATCCATTCCTTGCTCACCACGTCTAGTTTCAGAACACAAAGATATTGATGGTCAAATTCTAAATTTGAGTCTTCAAACAGTAGTCCACTAACCAGTAGGTGGTGTCACAGCGGCTACGTAATGTTTTTATGTACAGTCTGTGGTACTTACACAGCAGTGCTTCAAAATAAATGCAAACATCTGTATGCTAATATGCTAACAAGCTAATGGTCAGGATTAACAATGTTTACCATGTTCACCAACTTAGCACACTATCATTAAAACGTGCTAAAATTTGTACAGCTGATAGAAATATGTTTGCAAATTTTTAGTCTGGACTTGCATCATGAACCAAATCATTGGACAATTTCTGATATGTTGTCAGCCATTAGGTTTTATACTCAACACCATAAATGTTTGTGCAAATACAAGCAGCAAATTTCATACTTATTGAGTATAAACTGTATATAAAATACATGACTTGACATTGACAACCATTTTGAAGTCTCGTGTTTGGAATTTGACCGTTACCATTTTGGTCTTTTGAAGCTGGATGTGACAAGTGAAGGCAGGATTTTGCTGAAAACTCAAGGACACAACTCATGATGATATGGTAGCAAGTTGTGGGGCGACATAACATACCCTCCTTTATAGTCTGTTTTGTTCTAAATGAAACCATAAGGGACTTTAAAATAGCAACTAAGACTACAAGCTTATTAGGAAAATGTTTACTGAGGTAATATTAGTGAGGAATGGTGCCATTTTCTCTTTGACTTCTATATAATCTGCCTTCCTTTTGCAATCCTTGGGGTTCTGCTGGCCCTTAGAAAGAATGCAGGTTTCAGGGACTCTTATGTTGGTTTTATTTTTAAGACCTGAAGTCTACATTTGTGTGGTTGAGACAAAACTGCTGGACCAACTGCCTGCTGAATCGCTAGCATGGCTGAAAAACATTGTTGTAGTTATCTTTTAAAGTAAAACAATGCATTTTTATTGCCTGAAAAAATGATTATAAATAATCATATCACATTATACATTATCACAGATCAACAACAGTTGATCTCACTGGCATAAGCTTTGCTTAGTGGTGAACTGCTGCTGCTGCTTAAGGCTTTTGTTGGGTGAGTAAATCCACAAAACATTTAGGCAGATCTCCAAATCTGATGTCTGTCATATACTTAACCCCAATAAAAGCTCCACGGGTGGCCATGACCTTAATAAGAATGGCTGCTGTGTGCTTCCCCCTTACAGGTTCACGTGCGGCGACAAAGGGATATTATTTGAGTGCAGCAGCAGATTAAGGGTGATGTGGTCAACAAATGAGCTTTTGTCAAAGTCAGAAAATTCTCCACCGTGTAATATGCTCCAGATAAACTCCAACGTGCTCATTATAGGAGGCTTTAAAACGTGTCAAAGTTCTCCACCTACAGCTGCACACCGACTCAGGTAGCATCTTCTGTTTGCAAGTACTGATATGTGAGGATTTCTCAGTACTTTCATTTATTCTCCTTTTGTCGGTATGAGGTAGAGACCAATTTTCACGCATATTTTTAATCTTTTTATTCTTGGAGAACTCATTTACAGTTTTGTTCAGTATGTGTTCTTGACATAAATTACTGTGGAGTGAACAGCAAAGTAAGAAGAAGAATTCTGCCCATTTCTATAAGAATCCGTCCTGCTGAGTAGTCTATCCACCCCCTGTTGTTTCAAGCCTGACTTTTGCATAAGTTGGATGATTTTAATCTCCTCAGAAGTAATCCTTGTTTGAATTTGAGGGATTACGAAGGGCTCAGCAGATAAAGAAGAGCAACTGATTTGAGTGTCTATCAGAAAACACATAATCGAGGGAGATGCGTACAGTCAAAGCACAGGAAAGACAGTTGCAAAAATCCAGAATGAAATGCGGCCTCTGTCATAAGTTTAACCCCCAGATTGTTCCAGTGGTTGTGGTGGTGAGAGTCAGGGAGAAGGGCTACATTGGCCTTTGCCTTATCTGAGGTACAGTCATGCAAAACCAGTCAGATAGTGTCAACGTTTTCAGAATAAAGCGTCAGGACTCTGTCAGACTGACGAGCAGGATGCAGCCTCAAGCATCCTGTGCCTGCTTGCCTACTGTCATCACATTTCTTTGTGCTAACAGTCAAAACATCTGACAAATTCTCACATTGTCACGGCAAGCAACTTGCCAGAGACTAATTATTATTAATGTTATCTTCTCCCCTGCAGGTGTAAATAGTGGTTTTGTGTTAAGCATGACCTTGATGTGTGTCTCCCCTTGTTAGGAAAAGATAATAATAACTTTAATTGTATGTTCTGAGCAGAGCAGAAGGGGCAGCCTTTCTGTGTTGTTTCGAACTCTTAAAGTAAAATTAGTTGACTTGACTCAACGGCCCTTTTTGCTCTTTTTTTCAGGGCCAAAAAGAGATTACATGAATAACTGGGTTTGGTTGTGCTCAGGTCTTTGCTTTTGTACATAATCCCCTGTAATTCTCTTTGTGGTGGACGCTCTCACTTGTCATTCATTGTTTGATGGCTGCAGCATAACTCTGAGAAGCGAGAGAAAAGAAACACCGACAGCCAAGAAAACCGAGCAGGAAACATTCCCTCTGTTTCTGTCAGAATCTAGAAGGTGATGCAATACATTTGATACATACTTGACAATCTTTTTCAGAGATAAACTACTCAAAACGCACACAATTTCTATACATTTCTAACCCTTGTGTTGTGATTATCTTTTCTGCATTTTTAGAAGGGGCTGACCCATTATCAGATCCAATATTTTTCTTTTCCAGTAGTCGGTATCAGTATTTTTCTGTAACTGATTCCTGAAAAAGTAAAATACATCAGGAGCAATAACTTATTGTGACTGATGGATAAAGATTGAGAAGTTATTTTTTTGATGAATCCATATATTAATAATACAATGTAAATAATAAAAATGTTAGGCACAAATTAACAGAGGGATTTTAAACAGTTTTGTGTTGTAGTTTGTGTTACTCTAAATTTTGACACCAAGATTTTCATTTTTAATGTATATCAGTTCCAAATGTCAATTTTGTGCTTGATTACAAATATTCAGTATTGGCTCGCAAAAGAATGCTATTTTTTAGCTACCTTAAACCTGGTTGTGCTCAGGTTTTTCCTTTTTTACACAATCCTCTAATAATTGTTTGTGGTGAATGCTCATTCATCAACTGCCGTTTTTTTTTTGTTTGTTTGGGGGTTTTTTTGTATTGCACTCTGCAGAAGTTGCACAGATGGAAGCGAAAAACTCCACAGCAATGTTGAGGCTTTTACACTCCCCTTTAGCCCTTGTAGCGCACTTAAAAATCACTAGATAAATGTAAATAATTTATTAGAAGAAAAGAAAATCACAAAAATTAAAAACAAATTGGATCCCTGCACAAAAACTTTTTCCAAGGTCCAGAAAGGAATCTTTTCTGCTTGAACATTCGCAGCATTTTGCAAGGAGTAATTCAGGCATGAGGAGTTATATGTAACCTTTGCGTGCTTTCCAAACTTTTTTTTTGGTCCTTCCTGTACTTGTAGACAACATTTGGCTGAGGGGAAATGTGACATATGAACTGATCCCTCTTCACTTTGTGGCTGGCTGCACATGTGCTGTGCAGGCTGAGGGGCTGCAGGCAGCAGCGTGTGCTGAAGGAGGAGCCAAAGTTTGGAGGCTTGAAAGCGTCCAAGCCTTTAGTTTGTAGTGGAGGAGGCTCGGCTCGGTGCGCACTGAGGATGGACTTTACCGCACGGACGCTCTAATGGACTCGACGCTCCATCTTAAAGCGGCTTTTAGTTGTTGATTCTGCTCGTTTTCCGACATTTTTTCCAGCGACTGTGAAGACTTCAGCTGAGACGGAGTTTTGTGGATGGTGAGATCTTGATGCGGCTGCTCGCTTTTCTTTGGGCTCCACGTTCAACACCTTTACAACGTATGGAGATGAGACGCAGGGAAGCTGATCTTGCTTTATTTATTTTCTAATTAGAGGGGGGGGGGCTCTTTAGCCTAAAATAAATGCAGATTTATAAATATTCTGCTGAGGCAGTTTGTTCCTAGATGATAATCTTTAAAGCGCAAATGAGTGTTTTCTAACAAATGGCTGAAGTTTGGAGTGTTTTGCCTCATTATAGTGGAGAAAAACTGTTTTGAAGTGTATTCTTACGTACAATTTGTGGTCACCTTAGAGCTGCCGTTTCCATCACAGGTGTGCTTGATGGGACTCATGAAAGACGTCATTGCTCCCAAACAAGATTATGATTTTTAGATCTGAATGGAAACGAATTTAACAGCAGCTTTAGCAGTTATTTTGTGTTCTGTTGAAGAGGAAAAAAAAGCAACAAGCTGTACCTAGGTGGGGGAGACAGCCTGATGGACTTATCCCTCTGTTTTCTGTCTGTCCATGTGGGTAAACAGCTGCTATCTGCATCTAGCCCAAAGAAACAACAGACCAGGAATAGGCCTGATGATCTGGCTCTGGCTTCATTTTCACCAGATTTCAAAGAAACAACTGAAAATGTGCTGCTGCCAAGCCCTAAATAATCATACATTTCTGTTAACACCATGGAGAGCCTTTTTGGAATTGAGGCTTGCTTAATGACACCTTGCTTGTTTCCTTTTTTTTTTTTTTTTTTTTTTCAAATAGTTGTCTCCTCTTATCTCTGCTGGCATGTTGTACAATGTGTTGTCATACCTCCCATATCACCCCACATTTATGTGAGCCAAACACAGCCCGACCATCCATAAAACATCCCATTTTCTGTGTATTTGTCTTCACCGAGGATTGCTTAGAAATTCTGTGTTTTATCCTGAGCTGCTGGACCAAATCTGGTGGTTATGGATATGGTTATGGTTATGATGCATGTGAGAGCAGAGGGCTTTGAATGTTTAGATACGCTTTGTTGGAATCACACTGCCGCTGTGTGATACTGTATCAATAACACCGATAGTCTTACTGTAAACTAAACTGACGAAACCTTTTCTCTGGAAGCATGTGCAGTAGCATCACAATGCGTGCTTCATCTCGTCCTCCCCCCTTTTTCCTCTGAAACACACACACTAATGCACACACAGACCCCCACCCACACATTCAAACACTCAAAACAAACACACAGTCTCCACCCAACACTCCACCCACTGTAACAACTTCAGAGGAATGGTCAGCATGTGGAGAGGTTGTGGTGAAGAGCTAGAGGGGGAAGTGGAAACCGGTGGAGGGGAGACACTCTGCTGCCTTTAAACCCCAGACGATTTGTGATGGCCTGTATAGTGTCCAGAGGAACTGGGAATTCTCAGTGCAAACTGATGGGAACTTGCGCGTTGGGAGTCCCTGTGCAGCAGCACAATGCTGAGATGTGGGAAAGCAGTCATTTTGCTGGGCTGCAGCCAGACTGCACCCAGGGACAGGACAGACATGAAGCCAACCACGCTGCCTTTTCATCAGCTGTGCAGAGTTTGTCCTGAAAACTTCAAAAAGGGGTTTGTTGTCCGTTCCAAATAGAAAGAACAGTGTGCAAAAATCCCATGTAGTTTTTGTTTTCTCTGAGGTTCTGAAACATTTAGGAGTGGAGGGGCCTCAGTTTGAGGAATCTGCACAAATTCCTTTAGCATCAATGCTCCCTAAACTGTGAAAAGTCACACTTTGCCTCTATACACTGGCGATAAGGTTTAATGGTTCGCATTCACTAGAACTTGGCTGTAGACCTGCTTGCCGACTGTCTCTGCTGTGTCCTTGCATTGCTTTGTGTGCAGTTGCGAGGCCATTCATATTCAGTGTGACCTGCAGGTACGAGTGCAGAGAAGCTGGCCAGGCCCTGCAGGGGTTTAGATGTTGGGCTCTGAATGCAGGTGACTCTTTGAGAATATCTTGATTAGCTTGAAATTCTCTGGCAAATTAAATTTTCTCCATTTTCCTGTTGCGTGACACTTTGGCACTACTTTCACAAATGGATCTGTTTTTAATAGTGAGAACATGTGTTCCAATTGCGTTTGTCATGCCCAGTCATCAGTGTTGAGCTTCAGCCTGTAACTGCGCTTCAGTACTTATCAGCGCTCAACCGCAGAATTAAATCACTCACAATAGACATAATGTGTATTTACATGACTCTGTTTTAGGGGTAAGACAAAATATGGCTACAGCAATATATCAAATCAGTTCCTTTTGTGATACACTGGTGTCAAATACTACTATATTTCCAAACATGCAGGCACTCTAAGCAGATTCCTACATTCGGTTTGAGAGATTGACTACTTGCTTATTAGATGAATGAGAGTGAAATGCATGGAAATTAAAAAGGAGGAAAATGGTGGACAGTGCAGATAGTGATGGAAAACAAATCAGAGAACTAATTAATTAAATTTACACATCTGTTAAAATTGAATAATGGTGACACATGCACACACTGACGCCACAGTGCTGTAATAATTTGTGCTTTTTGCCACTTTTAGGCGTGTTATTTTCCTCTTCAGTTACACAGATACTTTGATGTGTCAAAGATCAATTTCTTATAATATAGCCCAAAGTCACTGTATCATGAAATAATTGTTATTGTGTGTAATGTGTCGTGATAGAGTCATGAGTTGGTCTGTGACTCCCACCCCTACTCTGTTTCCAAGACACAAATGCACCATAATCTGGTTTCTGCGCTGTTTATCCTGGAGATTCAAGATTGCAGACAGTGTTGATTAAGTGATGTAACCTTAGAGCCTCCTTAAGACATTATAATCCTGTAATATTTCAATAGCATCTCTATGGTGAGCTTATAGCTGGGAGCAGAGTTGCAGAACCAGACTGGATAACACAATGACCTATTCAGGTTTATTGTGAAGGAATGTTTCTGTCACTGTGTCTGTCTGACAAGTATTTAAGTTCATCAGAAGTGACCTCTGCTGTGACTCGCAGGAAGGCTTAACTGAGGTGTCTGTCTTTGGACTGGAAATATGTTATGTAACATGTTCTTCTCCAGAGAGACATTATTGTCTTCTCATTTTTCCCTCTCGTGTTTTAAAAGAAATGCAGAGAAAAAGATAAACTGTGACTTTGTAATGGAAAACAGACCTGCTATGTGCCTGGAATGTTGTATCCCTCAGAATCTGCTGATAACCGTATCTTGTATTTCATTTAGGGGTGTTGTGGATACAGTTGTGTTTTTATTTTACCTCAGCATTGTCTTGAGATGAAGTATTTACATGGTAAATTACCAAATAGACTCATTATTTAGCTGTGAAAACAAAGAAATTGTATCCCTGCATATGGCAGGAGGGGGAAGTTATCAGGCGTTTGCAATTAAAGAAAACGTGTGCTGAGCTGGATAAACAGAGCCTTTATTGAGGGGAACACTGCAGCTTTATTTCTTTCCAGACACAACTCTTAACGCTTCTGTTCCAACGCTTCTACAAACTGTGTCTTGCTTCCATCTGTGTTTTCAGTTTCCCCTTTGACTTGTCAGGGATCAATCCATTTTATGTGATATAAAGTTACAATCATGTATTGATTTAAGCATGTACCAGCAGAGAAAAATTATTTCTATTAAGACTTGGCCAGCACAGGGTGATGGTATTATTCTTGTTTTTTGGGGGTGCTTTTTTTGGGCTTGTTTTTTTATTTTTGTGGTATTTTTTCTATTGATCCTAAACTTGGCAGTTAAGTTAATTTTTAATGTGCATTTAGTCGCATTGCAGTGCTGTTTTCCTATGTTTTAGGCTCTTGTCTTGTTTATCTGGTGCACACTCATTCATAGGCGTGCACTGGTGTCACTATTCCAGCCAGGATTACATGATGCACAGTTGTTCTTACGCTATGTTGCAGTCCACTTGGATAACAGGTTCCATATATAAACTGTAGTTTGGTGTCTTCTTATTCCACATGGACATTAGTGTGGTGGTGTCACAACAAATTGTAGGTCATCCATAAAGATCCTTACATATGTCCTCTGATGATGAAGAGGACTCTAGAGGGCTCTTGTGTACTTGCAGAAAGTACAAAACTAGCCTTACCAGTGGTGCTAGAATATTTTACTGAACAACAGGTGGTGGTTGCCGCACAGTGGATAAGTGGTTAGCACTGTTGCCTTGCAGCTGGTTTGTGTCCAGGCCTGGGTCTGGGATCTTTCTGCATGGAGTTTGCATGTTCTCCCTGTGCATGTGTGGGTTTTCTCCGGGTTCTCCAGTTTCCTCCCACAGTCCAAAAACATGTTGAGGTTAATTGGTGATTCTAAATTGTCCTAATGTGTGAATGTGAGTGTGCTTCTTTGTCTGTATGTGTATCGCTGTGATAGACTGGTGACCTGTCCAGGGTGTCCCCTGCCTTCACCCCAAGTCAGCTGGGATAAACTCCAGCCCCCCCACAGCCCTAATGAGGATCAACCGGTGTATAGATAATGGATGGACAATTAAAGGTCCCATATGGTGAAAATCCATTTTTATTATGTTTTCTGGTTGTTCTAAACTCAAAGGTGTAAAATGAAAGCTAAGATGTAATTACATTTACTTCTGCCATTCCTCTACCACCCCTACAAAGAGATTGCGTCTTAGCTTCACAAGCGAGTAAGAATTAGACCCAGGTGCTATGTAACACCGAACCAACCAATGGTCATTCAGCTCAAACTGTGATTGACAGCCTGTTCTTCCTGAAAGGGGCAGGAACCGCAGCAGCTGAAACAGCCCGCTTCAAACAGCCCTAAAACCACAAGTTTTAGTTATGGTGAACTGAACCATCTTTGCAGTATTTTGAGCTGAAAAACTGGAAGACACACTGTAGGGGACATGTGGGATTACTTTGCTGAAAAGGAAAGCAATATAGTACCATTAAAAATATATATCTTTGCATTTTTCCAGTCCAAAAAAGGAGAGGGCTTCATAGACCATCTCGATATTACTATGAATGTTTTTTCAGCCTTGCTCCCCACTGAGTCATTTCTCTGAAGTCCCTTAATTGTAAAAAATAGGTTAATTTTATCTTCTATTGCTGTGGTCTTTGGAAATCAATTCATCATAATGTTAGCAGCCTTTCTAATAATTTCCAATTATTTCCCTTCATAACTGTTATAGATTAGACTGGAATAAATTCATTATGACACCATTCCCTATCTGTCCCACGTGTGGAGGATATCAGCTATTATCAGCAGGACCGTTGCCAGAAGAGGCCATACTGTTGACTTATTACTTCCTTTATTGGTGGCGACTGCTCGCAAAGACGAAGACAGAGTCCATACCTGACAGTAAACAAAGCAGAAGTGCTTCAGCTGTTCCTTTTGAAGTCGGCATGTTTACTGAGAGTAAACATCCAACTGCCTTGAAGAGGCAAACCTGACAAATGACTCAGACAAACTGTGTCATGTTTCCACTTGGGATGAGTAATGGGAACAGTTTTGTGGTCAAGGCTTGTGGTCATGATCATCGAAATTTGTACCTGAATGCTGAAGCGTTTTGCAGTTTGGGTCTGACAAGGTGAAGCCGGGGCCAGAAACAGAAAAGAGTCATCTGATACGCTTTTAAATCCTATTGCCCTGCTTGTCAAATCGTGTAAAGAAATGAGTCCTCACATCGGTTTAACTACAGGGATTAATCGTGCCCCTCCCCAGACTCGACGTGTAAGTCATGAGATGAATAGTCTACTATGGATAGCCAAGCCTTTGGATTTGATGGTGTAATTAGCAGATGAACTGTGATGCTAACACAGCTTGGTCCAGACCTCACAAAGGCCTCTATTGTGTGATTACATGACGCTAAATCTTCGACTCTCCTTTGTCACGCCACAAAGTTTGTTCACAGTCTTGACTGACATCATCATCAAATCTGCAGATGAATGAGATGCTGTCCTGTGTTGTGGTCATTTGGAGCTTTCATAGCAACAGTCTCCCTCATATATCTGGGCTAGATAGTCACACAGAGACCAGAATGCCATGAAAATAAATGAAATACTTTTTGTCTCACTGCTGACGTCTTTGGACAGTCATTAAATTCAGCTCTGTCAAGCTGTAGAGCCCTAAGTGAGTGGAAATTTAAATTCCTGGTTTAAATTCTCTCTGTCTTTTTTTTTGTGCTGTTCCCGCCCAAAGGCAAAATGTTGAGCTCTCATCATGAGGATTTCCTGATTGGTCAGTGCACTTCATTAGTCGAAATAGGTCATCAGGTTAAAAGTGTGGAGAGCTTTTCAGCCCAGAAGCACATAATAAACAAAAGGAGATTAGCGTAATCTATTTTCCAGTGAATTTGTAGTCTAATAGCAATTATTTTTTAGTGCATAGAAGTTATTTCTTCATAAGTGACTTTGACACCTCCAAAGGTTCCCATAGTTACTGTAACAGAGCTATGTCGAGTGGGAAATTATGCCTCCCATCACACTGCGTTCTGACTGACGCACAGCTCATTATTGACGCTTTGCAAGTTTTTCGAGAACCGATCTCCCACCGTTCCCCATCAGGCTTGAATAATTTGAGGCAAGGGCAAGGCTGTATCAGAGGGAATAAGGTGACCCTAACTCTCCTTTAAGCACTTATCTCCTCTGCCAGTTCTGCTTCACTCACTCGTTTGAAATGATAATTGCTACTTCCTGCACAGCAAAGCAGTGCAGTACACTAATGTAAAAGAGAGTTTGAATATTCCTTAGAGCCTATTCAAGCTTAGGATCACACCGAAAGTGGTGTCACATCTCGCTCTTTGCTCTTCATTTCAGCACAGTGTGGATATAGCATGTTGGAATAAATGTCACAGAAAGACAAGTCCCCTGGCTAACCTTAAAGATGCCACAGAGGGATGTGAAAATCACTCAGTTTGTCACTGCCTTTCAATGAGCGCCTTTGAGTCTGAGACATAGACTTGACAGGATCATGGAAACAGCGCACGTACTGTAGTTAAACAATTAACACAGATCTATCTGGTAGCATAGGGTCATGCCAAGCCAATTAGGGCATATTCAATGCCAAGCCTGGTAACTGATTAACATAAGAGAAGGTGGTTTGATGCAAAGAAGTGAATCAGATCGTGAATACATTTGCTTGTATATGCACTCTAACAAACACAAACATGGATTTCATGTTGTATTGCAAGATTTTGTTGCAGTTCTCTGGAAGCTCATGAGTGAAATTACAATCAGCTTGCAGGCTTTAGAGACCTTTATGGACATAAGGTGTCGGATATATATATATATATATATATCTACTAATGATAATCACGTTTCTTGTGTGTACCTGTAATGTTAATATGGTTAGTATCTGAGCATTTTTATAGGTGTGGAGGAAAGCTTTTGCCGAACACAGTCCCTCCGTGTGTTTTAATCCAGAAGCAAATGAACTAATTTTGCACATTTTCTGTTATTTGAAGAAGCAGATTCAGAGCACTGTTCCGCCTTGGCAGCACATCCCATCACTAAATGCTTTCAAGTCAGTACACTTTGTGTGGTCGGAGGCTCATTCTCCTCAGCAGAAACCTAATTTGTTTAAAATTTCCAGTATTTTCATCATTTGAAGACCATCATTATTCCATTTTTGAATACACAGGGGACGCACCGCAGCAGGATGCATTACAGCCATTCATCAACACAAAGACGATTCTGTGAATAATTAATAACACATGCTGAGAGAAGTCGTCTTCCTCATAATATCAATCTGGGATCACACATGTGAATAAATAATTGAGTATTTAATTGAGTTTCCATTCTCAGAGACTTCCATTTTAATGTCAGATGACACATCCTGTTGTGTCCAGGAAATAATGACCAGAATGGTATAAAGGGAATAGGGATGGGATACAGGGAGTATTTTAGTGTTGGTAAAATGCTTAGATCTTTGCAATTTTGTATTTGCATCCAAGTCTGTCAAGTAGCTTTTGAGATATTGATCAAAGCAAAAAAAGACAGATCGTGTAGCTTAAATCATTGGCCACTTGTTGTCATTAAGAGAAACACATTAGTGTAGAGGAAATGGAGAAGGATACATTGAATCAATGGCTACCGATTAGCAGTCAGATCTGTTTTTTTCCTGCCGTTTCAACTAATTTGTCTCTTTCAGAGGAGCTTTGCCTGTAGGCACCAAGATCCTGAATCTTCAGTTTGCAGCTGTTACATATTATGGACCTAAAAGTTGGAGCGTGCATAAAGGTTTCTACTTTATCCCGGGTTAAAATCTCTTCTGCTGTGTGCTGGCACAGAGGCCTCGGTTGGTGTCAGCGCCAAGAGAAAATCATGTTACCTGTGGGGAGGAAATGATATTGGAGAGACAATAGAAAAACATTTTTCTCTGTGGTTGTATTGTATGTTTTTTTTTTTCTTGCTAACTCCAGTGTAGAGAGAAAAAAGTGTATGCAGAAAGCAAGACTTATGTTCATACTAGTATTAGTAATTGATGCCCCATTGATACTTGCTATTTACATTTAATCAGCATTCAATTTCCTGGTCTACAGGAATTTCCTTTAAAACTAAACAATATCTTGATGGAAAGGTGTTTTTTCCAGGGCTTGCCTTGTGTTCTGCTTGTTATGAGTTATGAGTAAGTTGCATATTAAAAACTGCTCAAAAGCTTCTGTGAGAGGATATCCTGGAGATTTCTTTCTGATAAACATGGAAGCCAAGAAAGCAATAAGCTACTTTCGCACTGTAGCTCTACACTGTAGATTTACTCAACACTTAAGCCATATCTTAGTGTGGATTTCCTGTTTTTAGAATTCCACAGACCTTTTAGTGACTTGTTTGGATGTTTTACGGTCAGCGATGACAGCATTACACCAACATGGTGACACTGAGACACCTCTACTGCCCTGGACTGACTTCTGTTCTCATCACACTCATACCCATTATAGATGTTAGCAACATATATAGCTAAATATTGTTTCATGTCAGTCAGTATCAACAATTAGTGATCATTTGCTTTGACCTTTTTTTTAAATAAATGTCATCCGAAAAAAAGGATTGTTTTGAATTTAACCACCTTAATTTCAATTTAACCAGTTTATTACTCTGCTAAATCATACAAGGAACAATTAATTAAATTGTGAGAATGTTTCCGAGTCCCATCAATTCCCGCTGCCCGCTACATATTTAGGTCAGGCAATTCGGTATCCATACATAACTTAAACATGCATAACACATGCCTGTGCTCAGTGCAAGGTCAGGGAAAGACCAGATGAACGCCCAGCTTGACAAAAACGTCCATCAGCCCTCTCAGTAGGCCGCTGGGAGTGTGTTGCTTAGGTGGAGGTGGTGGGAGACCGAAGGGCATGGGTTCTTTTGAGGTATGGGTGCAGATGAAGGTGACAAGAGGCACAGGTGACTGCAGACTAGCACACCTCAGGAGACCTGCACAGAAACTGATAAATAGAGTAATAGAGGATGAAGGGGCTCCTTTATCAAGTAATGACAGGCTATTTATGAGCCCTGGAGACTGGATGCTAGGGGATTATTCATGCAACCAAACTTTACATTTAAGTTATGTGCTTTCATGGCAATTTAAGTGAAACTATGAAACATTCTATCAGCTGATTTTCTGATTACTGTTGATAAAGTGTCTCGTCTTTACATATTGCTATATTCTATTGCCCAGCCCTAATTTACAATCATAGTGTTCGAAAATCATTGTCACACCCGCCAGTGTGTGCTGTAATTCGCAAATAGTGATGTCATTACAGTCATCTCTGCCCTCTTATTCGTCTGACATCTTTACCACTGAGCTCTCTCATCCAGACATGCTGATTCATGCTTTGACGTTGTGTAAACTCACTGAGTCACTGTGATGATGAATTTACTATGAGCTCTGCCGGCTTAGGAAACAATTGCTGCTGTCTCGACTGCTGCACGGGGTGCTTACGGTTTATTTTTAACGCGGTTGTGATTTATTTAGCAGTCTGGTTTCTTGGTGCTGGGAGCAGTCTGCTCAGCTGAAGCCTTCCTCTTTATTCCCCTTTGTATCATTCCCAGGTGGGCAGGGATAGGGAGTTAATGTGGTGCCCGTCGCTTCCACAAAGTGCCGTACATACTGCGCTACCTAATACATGTATGAAAAGAACTGAAGACTGAAGGATCCACTTAGGTTTCAACAGATTTGACGTCAGTGTGCAACCATGTTTTTGCCCCTGATTGCCCAGTTATTAGTTATTTTTCAGATGAACTACATTGTCTTAAAGATTAGTAATAAAAGGGTGAACTTTGCTCATATAGCAAGCAAATACTGTGATACCAGGTAGTTACAGAAACTACAGTTTTAGCAATAATGAAACATTGACCCTGTGTCCACCTTTTCCCAGTCTGAAAAAATAGAAGGTACTATTGTATTTACAGATTTTCACCAAAATTAAAATATGGATACCACAGATTCCATTCTTCATTCCTGCATTTTTAGCAGTTTCATGTTTGGTGGAGAGTTAATATTTGCTGTGCATTTAGTTTGCAGACATGCTAATTATCTTGGTGATGTATATCAAATACATAAAACAAGTACTTTTTAGAGCAATATGCAATAAGTACTCACACACAGCTTTTAATATATTGTTTACCACTGACTGTAAATTCCGTAAAGAAGCTTTTCATTTAAAACTTGTGAATGTGCAGCTAGATCATTATGTTAATGTTACTGAAATCCTACTTTTCATAAAGGATAGTGTGTTTACTGTAAGTTAACAAATGTCTCTTAGTTGACCACTGAATGTCCAGCCATTGATTTTGGGAAACATGTACCTCCCTGCACATCCCCCTGCTTGATTTTTGCTCTGCCCACTCGACTACACGGGCTGCTATAAGTGTGAGTTATAATGACACACAGCAAGGAGTCTCTGCCCTGTCAGTCACCTACTGAGGTCTTTTCTGCCCAACATAATGGCTCCATAAATCTTACTGAATAGTGACCTGAACCTATGGGGCCATGTTGCTCCGCTTTACTGCAAGACAAGAACATTTATTTGACCCAATGAAAACAATTAAACCTTTTTGGCGTCTCTTTTTTTACGTGTTATAGGGAGCAGACACTGATACTTTCTGGATAGAGTCTCTCAAAGTCACCCTTAAATCTGGCAAAAAATAGAGAGACAGCTTCAGATTTAATTGCGGCCACTCAATTAAAATGCTTTTATAGTTCCCTTTCACTTAGATGTACTCGTGATACTGTTAATGGGTTGGACCGTGGCCTAATCTAGCCTCATGTCAAACTCTGTGATAGTACTCTCACCACAGGGTCCTGCCCAGCTGCTGATTATCTCCGTAAGTGCCTCGATCTTTGCCAAAGACTGAATGTGAAACAAGTCACTTTGCAGAGATGAGTTATTGGGAGCTGGTTGTCCAGAACAAAGCCCAGTCCCTTATACAAAACTCGCAGAATGGTTAGCATTCATGCTGCTGCCTATCCAGTGAACTTGCCACGACCCGGCAGAGTTTATCATCCAATGTGTCTGTCACATCCTTTCTCTCCATGAACAGATGCAGGTATTAATAGGGAGCCTCGAGGGAGGTTCGAAAGGTTAATGAATCTGTAGCTTTAAGCAATATGGCACCAGATTCAGCCTTCACAGATACAAGGAGCAGCAGACCCTCGCCTAGATGAGCAGATGGGTCCTGTGGCATTGAGCATAGTTGGTCGCTTGTACAGTAACAGCTCTGCTTGAATAGAACCCTAATCCTATAAGTCCTGTAATTGTTGCCTCTAATAAGATCACTTTCTTTGGTCGAGTACTTGCTGTCAAATATGATTTAATGCTTATTAATATTTAGGACTTATATTTGTCAGATCCATACTCCATTGTTCTTCAGAATGGATTAGGAGACTACAAGATTTATTCAACTAAAGGACATGTACATATTACAAGCGACAAAATGTGTAAAAGGAAGCAGGACAAGTGCAGTATTACATCAGTTAACTTGCACTTTATGCCTTTGCTAAGCCTGAACAGATTTGCCTCAGGCGTGCAGAGCATCCATCCAGCCCTCCTCAGGTGCTGGCCCCACTTATATGAGCATTTATGAGTCATCATGTGTTTTGAACTCCCCAGATACCTTATGTTTCCCAGCCTGCTGCTTGGGCCTCTTCACATTGATGTAACTCACATTTTGACTGAGGACACCTGCTTTTGGATGGAGTCCAGTGGCAGCCAAGAAAATGGACTACATGTCTAACATATGTGACAGAAAATTAGGAGTAACACATTTCTTGTAGGACTTTGTCTGAAGTCATTGTTTTAAAAAAATGGAAGCGCTTCAACTGCCCAGCTGATGCTCACTTTAGATCCAATTTGAATATATTTGAATGTGCTTTTTTGGAGAATCTATACAGGATGCAGTTTTCCAACCAAATCTGTGTTCAGTTACACATCTCTTACCATATGTGGTCATCCCGGTGGTCAACAAAATACTTTTTATTGGGCACTATCTCCTCTTTGGGACACGGAGAGGTCAATGCGCGATTGCTGAGATATTTCTTTATGCATTACTGCCCTACAGAATTACCCAAAAAAGCTTCCTAATTTATCAGAGTGGCAGGAAACCCTCTTAACAGCACCCCCCTCTCAATTCATTAAAAATTAAAAGACCTCTGGAGTTACGTAAGGATATGCCCTGGGAACACGGAGACCCGAGGTACACGGTACATGCAGGGCTGCAGTGCTTGTTGTCCCAGCAGGCATGAGAGGGACCACCGGAGGAGGAGGAGGAGGGAAATGTTACAGCATCGTGGGTGGATGTTTCAGCCTCCAGTGACTCAGGTAGCTTCAGTGGAGCAGCAAGAACCAGAACAGGCCTGGTAGTGAAGTGAAAAGTGACACAGACATATTGGTTGACTGCTGGAGACTCTGGGGACGGACAGAGACCAGTGCGTTTGACCGTGGGATACTGAAGCAGTATGTAAGTCAGCTGCCCAGAGTTCAGATGATGCAGTGGCAGGTAGCAGGGAGGATGTAAATCTATGTTTATGCTACATTCTGTTGACAGGCTGATCAGAAGTTTAAAATACGCCCCAGCGTGGCCCCGTCTCACCAGATGACCAGGGGCTGCTCGCTGCTCTCCTCTTGGACTGTTGTTAGATTTATTAGGTACCGTAAATATTTGAATGAGCTCTTCTGGGAGTTGTTACAGTGATGCAGGAGACGCCATGTTCTCTCCAGTGTTTACTTTCTAAACGCAACCACCTATGTGGGTGCTCGGGGGAGACATCCAGCTCTGTCAGGCAATAAGTTGTGTTATATCACAGGCTTTATTGTGTTGAACTGATGTGCCGGTACTCCTCTCAGGATGTTAGTAAAATCATGAGAATCAGTTGAGAGTTCTCACTCATCTGGTTTAGGTTAGAAAGCCTTGTTAAATATTTCACCTGCAGCTGCTTCTTGTGCACAGTGTGTTTTGAGTCAAGTGAATGTCTGCAAATATGCAATAACCATGAAATTTCTCACTTTCAGTCAGACCCCCTCATGATAAATTGTAACAACTCTGGTGATCCCCTAAACTTTTCCTCCGGCGTCACCATTGAGTCAGACTTTCAATTTTGGTTATTGTGGTCTTTGTTATTAATGAAATGCCAGGAAAAACTAATGACTTTCCCATTAGCCTCAGCTGTTTTTGTGTTTATCAAATTCTACCGTACTAACCTGCCAAACTAAGTTACTTCCTACTGTAAAATGTGTTTGTTTTTAGCACTATCATTGTGTGCATGTCAGTATATAATAAAATGGTAAGTAAAGCATTAAAGCAGCTGCCATCAGTATTTTTATACTAACACTTGACCAGATGACTGTGCCAATGCAGTCTCACACTAGAATGTGTAAAAAACTACATCAGGCCACAGCGAAGCACTTATTAGCAATGAAGGCTATAAAGTTATGAGATGCCCACATTTTTTCAGCCTTCTCCTTTCTACAGGCCTGAGTCCACGTCGTGTGAATCGCGAGTTTCACTCCAAAATGACTCGTCCGTATCTTTTGCTCACAAAAAGAGCTACAAAGTCATTAGAAAGTTGGAGAAGTGAAGGTAGAGACACTAACCACAGAGCTTTGACACAGTTGACTTGAGTTAAGGTCTTGAGTAGGACCGTACTCTTATATTATTGCTACACTTTGATTTTGTTAGTGCTAGAAAAAACTGCTTGGTTTAGTTTCGGCATCAAAAACTGCTGTGTAAGTATAGAGGAAGATGATGGTTTTGTTTAAAATGCATTAATGCAAATGCTTGCCACAAAGCTCCCACTGTTTTTTAGCTTCCTACACATCCTGCCTCTTGTGTCGCCCTTAAAACTGTAAGCAACTCACCATTTTACAGCTTTTCTTTGTAAAATTAATGTGTTTAATGCTGCAGACCAGCGTATACATGGTGATGTGATACGTGGCTGACTGTATATGATGGTAAAAGTGTCTCTGGCTGTAAGAAAGCCATTACCAGCTTTACCTCAGTCAAAGTGTTGCTGCCTGTTACAGCTCATTTTTGTTTTGTGACAACTTTACGCTTTTGTTTTAGTCCCACTGCTCTCATACCATACCAGGCATCTGTTTTCAGCAGAAAAACTCGAAAACAAAACATCCACTGCCAGCTCAGCAGCCCCAAATGGCAAACCGATAAAGTTTGCAACTAGCTGGTGAAGGTGAAACATTTAGCAGCTTTAAAGCTGTTTCCTGTAAGTGTTGGTGGAGACCAAAAACAGAAGAAAAAGAAGAGTGACTAGTCCACGAGCTTTCCATTTGCCAGGTGGCAGTAAACATGACTCCAAATGAATGTTGATATTGCGTGGTGTTGGCTGCATGTTTCAATACCCATTTGCTATCAATCTCACTATATTAACTTTTCAGGTCAGGGTTTATTTCTGTAGCCCTCAGATGCACAAAAAAATACATTCTTGCAGATCTGACAACTCTAAAGACACAATTTTCAAGTTTAATTATGGTGTTTGATAAAATTATACAGCTTATCTCCTGTGTTTGCTTAGCTAAGAGGGATGAGACGGATGAGAGTAGGACCTATTTCCAAAACAGCTGACGCCCTGCTAGATTAAAAATATCAGCATACATCTACATAACAGGCACCTCACCTGCACAGTCACAATGAGGCCAATAAAAGTCAGAGAGCTGATCTGTTCATTGCGCCTCATTGTGACAAATTACAGAGTTGTCTTGGGAGTCACTGTTCTTTCATTTATTTCCCCACATAGCCACAAAATTAGAGCCAGACTCCCATATTATCTTGTCAGGGATCTCTCACCAGTTGTTGATGACAGCATAATTAAATACAGGGATTAAAAAAAAAAAATCTAGGAGGCGTTTTATCCCAGAGAGTGCAAACGGCACATTGGACCTTCATTTAAGCGTTTGCATGATGAGTGTCAGCCGGCTGGTGGTCTGAACTATCAGTTCAGTTGAATTTTTCTTTGGCAGCGTGTTGTAAAGTAAACAGTAGAAGCATAAATAGTTGTTGCTGTGTCCCCCAGTTCAGAATTAAAGTCTCAGGGCAGAGAGATGAGGGGGGTCATTTTTGGGTGATGCTGTTGTTGCTGTCAAAACCGATGAACTCCCCTCTCAAATCTGGGCTGTATGCAGTAAAATCCACAGCATCCTCAGAGTGAACCCCGGCCAAATGTATCAGGGTTTCTGCTTTTGTAGTTGTTGGTTGTAGCGTCAGAAAGTTGGATATGGATCTGTTGCTCTGGCTTGTGTTTCATCTTTTTTTTATCATGTTCTTGGATCAAACATAAAGAAACAACAACTCTCTCTCTCTCTTTCCCTCTCCGCAGATCCAAAATGAGTTTTACTAAATGGCCACAGGTCGGAGCTTAGCGCTGATCCATCGAAGAGCACTACGAGTGGATGAAAACAGGCAGCTTTTAATCTGGAAAGGATTCCTCTTCTCTGCGCTAAGAGTCTGTTAACCGTGTGTAAGGACCACTGGGAGTACAAGAATCAAGTCAAGGACACGTTCTTCCCCCCCTCATTCTGCAGGAGGATGGGAGTGAGAAAGTAAATCTCCGTCGAGTCGAGAGGAGCTTAATGAATTCCAAGGAATCTTAAAATAAACAGCTTGCATTTGTGTCCGTCTGTAGTAGAAAATCAGGCAACCATGTGGACATTAGCTGCGACTGTTCACTGTCTTCTGGCTGCTACGCTGCTATTGGCTCGCTGCCTCCAATCGGTGATTGCCACTGAGGATGATGTCACACCGCGCATCAGTTTCCCATACAGTAAGTAAAAATAATCACCTATATCGGTTTCTTCTGCTGTGATAATTGTAAGTATTGCTAAAAACGTGGTTCTACCTGTGTTACAGTTTTTCAAAAAATGATTGACTGTCTGCTAAACCCCTCCCCCAATCAGCGGTGTCCAATCACAGCTTAGCGGCACAGCGAGTCTGTCGAGCGTCAACATCCTCCTAAATCTGAAGGTGCATTTGCTCTTAGAGTTTCTATATTTTATTCTTTGATGAAACACAAATAATTGCAAAAATGTCAGGAATATATTTAATGCAAATGTCCCATCCTAAAAGCCTTTTCTGTAGCAATGCTTAAAGTGAAACATAAATTTAAAAAAAAAAATCCTAATAATGGAGCATAAATGTGCCATCTATATTGCTGCTCCCACGCATGCAAATCAGACAGAGCATGAACAGATTTAAAATAAAGTCTCATATATTTCCTTTGTCATCCTTCATGTATAAAACTAGGACCAGAGCTGCACTGCAAGACAAGAGCAGTGCTGCTTATTTCACCGTCTTTTACAAAAGATCATTAAATGACAGATGCTGATTTATTTTTTTTTACCTGCTGCTTTAGTCTCAGTCTTTCATTCTGATTTTATGTCCATCCAGTGCATATTTATGAGCCCTTTATAGGACTGTTGTTTTAAAGAGAGGCAGCTTGAAAGATTAAAAGACAAGATGAAAGAAAGGACAAGATAAAAGGACAGACAGTATGCTAGTTACAGCAGAGAAACCTGCTGCAACAGTTGTAATTTAACTCATCAGCAAGAAATGAAAAGTTGGCTTTTGTTTGAAATCAATAACCCCAAAAACATTACAAAAAATGTTAGGTTGGAAATGCGTCACTGTTGTCACTGTGGACATTAAATGCTGTGAGACAATGGAGAGCTCGACAGGAGTAGCAGTGTTAACTAATGTGGGCGGGGCTTAGCAGATTGCCAATTCCACACAAATAACATCATTTAGGGCAGCGGTGAACAAATGCAACAAACACAGCTGCAACAAGTGCGCAGCGAAGCAGCCTTTGCGACAGTGTGTTCACATGTTAGAGACCACAAGCGGCTGCAGGCCCAGATGCACACATGCAGACCGACAGACACCCACGCTACAAAATACCACTTCTCATAAATACATGCAATTATAAGCTGTGTTCCCTGAGGATCTTTTTTTAGGATTAGCTGTCATTTTTTATGAAATTTATGGTGTGTCTTGTTTTTTTTTTTTTTTTGTTTTGTTTTTTTTTTTAAACCCTGAGCCCTGACAGAACGACTGGGGGAAATATGCGTGCCATAACGTGGTGCATCAGAGTGATGAGCAAACAAAGCACCATAATTTGGGGCTAAGAAGCTGTTCTGCAGCACACATAGTCTGGCTTCATACCTACAAAAACACTTGTTTCTTCCTCCCTTGTTGCTTCCAGCTGACCTTTGGGTAATATGCTGCTGAGTGCAACAATTTATCTCACAAATAGAAACTTAATGTCTCTACCGGCGGATCCGCTGATTGAATGGAAGACCTTTTTGCACCTGACTTCATCAGCGTATGTAATTACTCCACACAGACTGCAGCACTTCTTATTATAATAACTGTGGATTAAGCTTTTATAATTTAACAACATGGATGCTGTTTTTCAGTATTTGTTCAGCTGGCGGCTTTTTGGTAATTGATTGATGCATTATGGGAGCTTATGACAAATGAGGTAGCTGTTTGGATGTGGCTCACAGGGGAAACTGACTGCTTTTCAGGAAAGCCTCTCTCAACACCTACTTTCCAACATCCTCATGTTGTAGCTGTTGAAATGCTGTTCTACTTAACTAACAAGTTGCTTTTTAAAATTAGTTCCCTGCTTCTTACAATGTATTTCTGCCCTCATTCAGGCAAACATGCCCTTCCAGCTGCAACCAAAGTATAGGCTTATATGATGTAGGTGTGTGTTGGCCCCTGTAAACACTACCTGTCTGAATTGGAAGCCCGTCCCGCTGAAAACACACTCTGATGCCTGTTTTCTTTGCTCTTCAGCCAACTCAGTGAGGCGTCATCCTGTGATTCACATGCACCACCTCAAATTGGCATCAAGAACAACCTTCCATATACTTGAGCCATTTAACTTTTTTTTTTCCCTCAAAGAGCTAAATGGATTAAATTGGCCCAAGGCTGGTTCCCAGCAAGTGAGTATTTTGCAAACCACTGATGTTTCTTTTTCCCCCCACTTTGCTTTTCTCCACTCAGCTTTCACAATCCAAATTTCATGTATTTTGACGCGAGCGGTTAGTGATTGAAGTTGTCAGTTGGAGAGTCTAAGTAGTAGTGTGAGGCAACATGCTTTTCAGCTGATTAACATGGGGTAGAAAATCGTATTTAAATGTCACTGGCGCTGATTGTAACCTATTCAGTGAGAGCACAGCTTTGCGTAAACAGGGTCTGCAGCATCACTGACATACTAAACATTTCATATATAAACGAGCTTCGCTTCGACCTGCGCCATTGAAACATAGCATGTAAAGCAGGTTAACCCCTTAAACCTTCATTTTTTGGTTTGTATTGTGGTTTAGAAAAGGGGGACCCGGGCTGTTTTCTCAAGGGTGGACCCTTGCCCTTTTCCTGGAAAGGCGTCCCTCTTCCTTTTGTCCTTCTTCCCTCTGCTCTCGCTCCCTCCTTCTCTCCTAATGAGCAGGCTAATCTCTCATGTGTAGTGAGTGGAGGTTTTTGTGGTTGCTGCAGTGGGAGAGAGAGCTTGTCTGGTTTTCATTATGGCTCTTGTGCAGAGAGGCAGCACAAAGGATCATGGGACTTGAAGCCGTACACATCGGTTAGGCATGCGGCATGTATCGCTGCTAGTTATCAGTAAATTCTCAGGCAGCATGTTGCCGTCTTTATCCAATGATGCACTCAGGAGATGGTTTATTTTTGTTTGTACTTTAATTTTCGTTCCCTCGGAGCAAGGAGAAAAATTTAAGTTCAGATTTTTTTTTTGTTAAGAATCTGCTTTAACTGTTGCTTCTTCTTGAAGTTACATGAGATGATTGATGTCATTGTCATATGTGTCTGTTTTAAAAAAAAAAACTGGTAGAGCAGATGGAGAACATGTAGCCTGATTTTGTCTTAAGAAAAAAAGAGTTTTTACATTTCTCTTAAAGTACTTCAAAAACCCTCAGTAGTTAAGTAGAGTTTCAGGAGCCAGATTCAGTTTTTGGAGCTGTTAATGTTTATTGTCATTTGCATTTTGATAGTTACTCATGCTGCCACTCTTATTATATTGTATTTCATATATTATGTTGATGACTGATGGTTTCTTTGCTATTTATAATACATGTACATGCATTTTCTTTCACAGACTGTCAGTGCTTAACAAAACTTAACAAGCCAAAAAGCCAGTCAGTGGCAATAAGAGCGGAGCTATTTTCCAACTTTTTTATGAACTGTGGCGTAGATTATATTGGAGTTTCATGTAACTTTGGAATTCAGTCGGTGTTATACTAGGGTGAAATATTTTTGAGTACCACATTTATTTTTGTGTAAGGGAAGATGGGCTAATAAATGCCTTTGTTGCTTTCATCTACGAGAGGAGTCTGTGTTAAATTTGTGAAGTAAAGGTAAGAAAAGAATTAACACTTTCCTTTTGCCTTTAGCTTCTGGTTGCTTTTGCTGTCTATAATGAGGACAAAGTAAAAGGCTGCGGGTCTGTTCGATGCAGTCAACCTCCAATGCATTTCTCAAAACTGAGTTTACATGTTCACATTTATAAGGTTATATTATCTGACAAAACGGTGCAAAGACCACAGCTTTACCTGCAGCTCAACAAGCTGACTGTGGTGTTGTAGCTGTACATTATCTTGAGCACTGATGCTTAGTTATTGTTGCACTTTATTATGGGAACTAACATAATATAGTTCGGAGAAATTAGATTATTGATTAATAATACCCTAATGTCTTGGAACTGTGTGTAATAATGTAAGAAATTCAACTTCTGGTATCATATAACACAGTAAACCACACAATAAAAAGCAGCAGCTACATATTCTGACCAGTCAGCGGGGTGGTTCTAACTGTTTTTGCCTTAGATAGGAAGATGGGGCAAAATGAATGTGCTAGTATTTTCTTGTTGCTGAAATTTTAAGTAGCTTATCAGGATTTTATGTTTCACACCACTCTCTAGTGATAACGTGTACATTTCCTATAAATACTGAATTAATTAATTCATCATTTAATATAAAATTACGGTCCTGTCAGACTCCAGTTGTTTTCTGTTTTTGTTCTAATATTAGTGTATAGTGACAGGTGACTTGGAAGGGACGGCTTGTAAAACAAAGGTTACACAAGCTAGATTTAATACCCTCGACATCAGAAGTAGCATCAAGAGACTAACGGTTACTGTTTCCCATCCATCAAGGTTTGTACATGATGTACTGTAGGCTGTATAAAACAAAGGAAATGGCTCAGACCAGTCTTGCGGGTCTCAGGCTGCTGGTAGAGAAGCAAATGAAAATGCCCCTTTAGCCTTTAAGCCAAGCACGCTGTGTATGCTCAGTGTACACAGTGTCCTTTCTCGTTTACGTTGGTTTATGTTTGGCGATTATTGTGCGCTTTCTCTCATGCATGCTAATCCGCTGACCTTGGCAGTGTGTGGATCGCAGTTCAGACACAGAGGAGGGGCGGCAGGAGGCAGGGGGTCAGTCCAAATACTCGTGAGGTTTTAGACATGCTCCGATGCCCACCTAAACCCAGCAAGGACACGCCCACTGATCCTGAAAGAAAAGCGGCCTGTGGCTTCCAGCAGAGGTGGCACTCACAAGTGCCTGCATAAAAAACCATAACAGCCAGAACAATGGAGCATAATTACAGCACATCAACTCCGTCTGTTTCAGACGTTTTAATGGCTTCATCGCCTGCACGCTCCAGGGGATGTACAGAAAAGTTCAGTCTTTACCGATTTCGATCAGGAACAGTTGATTTGAAGAAAATGGCAAGATATGAAAAATAATGGTGTAGCTGTTAATTAAGATGGACAGAGAGGAATGTGAGGTTAAAGAGTGTCATTAGGTGAGTTTGGATGGCTGTGTTGCAGTGCAGATTTGTTCAAATCAAAAATGTGGCTTGCCTCATCACCACTAAGATCCACACAAAGCACCACTTTAATGGTGAACACAATTTGACTTGTAGCATTGAAAAGCATTCGTGGTGCTGGATGTACATCTTTTGGGTGGTTCTGAGGCTCACAAACAAAGGCTTTTTGTCACATTATTTGTTTCCATTACATTCAACATTTTTTTAAAGTGTGGAATAAATAGACAGACAGCTAATCTTTGACATTGGTTACACTGGTGCACCTAACTTTTCTATGGAGGTACATTAGCACATAATTTAGGTGCACTGAAAATGTTGTCTTTTGGTGCTGCAATTACAAACTTTAACATTTCAGCTTCTGCATGAAAGGTGTAGGTGATTTATTCTAACAATGACAAATGACAAATAAAAACAGCCATAAAACTGTCCACTCCAGCTCCTCTCCCACAGGAGAATAGGACAAAAGACCTGAGAATGTCCCTGGACAATGGGTATAGAGCTAGCAGAAGAGACTAGTGTTGGGTTTATTACTGACTGGGCTACACTGCATTCATAATTACTGGAAGCTGAAACAGTCTGTTATTCTCCAGCTGAAAGTGATCTGACACCACACATGGTTTTACTCAGACATGGTATCAGCATCAGCCATGTTTATAACTGGCGTATCAAATGAGATGGGATAAGAGCACTGCAAGTTTGCATATAAAAATACACACAGAAGTACACCATGACCAGAATGTAATAAAATCAGTGAAAGACATTAAAACATCCTACTTTGTGATTCACTATTGTCTCTAATAAGGCAAATGGCAGAAAAATAGTTAAGCCTGCATCTACAAATGTCACCAATACGTGCAGCACTCAGGCTGAAGACAAATTGTCACAAAAAGAACAACTACATTGGCTTTCTTTAACAGACATGCCGCAAACTATGGAAACACTTGTGAGTCAGAGCTCAGGGCAAAGTGGCTCAGTTCAACAGAGCAGCAGAGAGGAGCTGAGGAATCGGTGATCTGCGATGTAACGCAAAAAGCAGATGGGAAAAAATGACAGTTGCACCCACAGACAGACCTGCTAAATGTTGGACACACCAGTGTGGCCAGTGGAAAGCTGACAGACTTTTGGTTGCATATGCACCCAAAATGGTTGGACTCTGGAGCCCTCACAGATCACTATATTTTCCTATTCGAGATGGCACACGTGCACACAAACCGTTTCTATCAGGTTTTGCTGGTTTAACATAAGCTACTAAGTCCGAGTTACTCTGGTTCAAATCCTTAAAAATCTCCTTAAAAACTGCTGCATCAAGAGAAGGTCTGGCCAAATATAATCACCTTAAACCCATCTGCACTGTTCATCTTTACAGTCCTTGTGTTTAATGGTTGAACTGTATAGAGTTTGAAGTTCTGCCCTCTAGTTGACGTGTGACCAAAATAACATTTTTGCCAAGACAAAATTCAGCATAGTGACACTTTTGGCTCTTCTATACCATCTTTCCATCAAACTAGATTATCTCATGCACCAAAAGCCACTTGGCTGGTCACACTTTTTTCCTGCACTAATACATTACACATCAAAAATGTTTCCTTTTGTATTGGAGAGGAGGTAATGCTCTAAAAAAACTCTGCATTAACATCTGGATAATTTAAACTATAGCTCATATGTTAAATTGATTAATACAATAATAATATAACTATCATGCTATATTACTAGAAACAACAATCCATGACAGAAATAAGTATGTGCTCATGCACTTTTCAGGAAACACTTCAGGTTTTGCATTCAAGTCGAGAGAGAACTGAAGCAGTTAACAGCAGCCGTCTCATGTATCTTTCATTAAAAGTCAGAATTTTCCTGATTTGGTTCCAGTATGTTAATGCGCTCCACATGCCTTATATTCCTACTAGAGGCTGTGTGCAAACAGAGAGACTGAGGTGTGTGTCCCCTTGAGGCTTGGCTGTCTATAAGCAGAGTTATATTGACACAGCTAAGGGATTCTTTTATAGTCACTGATTTTACAGAAATACCATCAGTCTGTTTTTTTTTTTTGTTTTTTTTTGCAAAGACTGGCTTCTTTTTTCTTTTTTTTTTTTGATTTGCCACGGCAACTGACAGCCCTCAGCTTGTCAGTTTGTCGAACAGTGTCAGGGCAGTGTGACCCTCGCAATCAAATATGGAGGCGACTGCAGCAGATCCTGAGCTCACCAGACTCCTGATAGCAGCATGACTTCATGAAACACATGCGACAGTGGAGCGGGAAGAGAAAAAGCTTGCAGCCGTTCCACTGAAGCGGTGTGTGTGTGTTTGTGTGTAAGGAAGGCCATTAGCACAGAGTGTAAACCAATGTGCTTGACCACTTCTCATCCTCAGTCACTTTGTGGTGGATGAGTGGAAAGCAGGAGACTCAGTGCGACTCCAGGCTGCTCTTCTCATCAAGGGCCTCTCCAGAGAGACACACACATAGATACAGGGTAGAGGATTGTGTTTGTATGCTGTGGTAGCACTTTAAAGACCTTCAGCACATGCCAGTCTAAAGTGAGTGCACTTAGGAAACTGCAAGCAGCTCCACTGGTGCCCTAAAAATCGACAAATGTGCGGACTCAAAAATGGCCGCAGAGATGTATCGACGTGTGCTTTGATGGGATTCTAGCTGGAGCACAAACCATCTGCGAGCGTGTGCAAGCCAGCTGGATGTGGATGTTTGCAGTGACGACACATAGGACATTTTTTTTTCCCTTCTTCAAATCCACTTGGCTGAGTCATAGATATCATGTAATTCATTAAGCCCGTCGTTCATGGTGCGCATGTGTTTTTAGTCATGGCAGTGCTGTTTTCTGTTTAGATAGTAAAGCAGTGAATTTATCACTTCAGTCCAAAAAGAAATGCCTCAACAATTGCCAGTGGTTGACTCCTAATGACTGTCTCGATCCTCTTACCTTTTTTATGATGGTATGAAGATCAGAGTTTCAAGTGAAACATCTCAACAGCTTCTGGTTGGATTGCAATTACATTTTGTACAGATGTTTATCTTTTCCCAATCTTATAGTAATCCCATTATGTTTGCAATAAATTTTCTTCTAGCACCATCATCAGATTAAATTGTAACTTTTGTGGTATTTCACTTTATGACCTGTGAAGCTGATATTCCCATCAGACTCTGCTGTATTTTGTCTTTGGTGCCAATGAACATGCCATAAATATGGTCACAAACTTTCCTGTTCCCTTGTGTAATAGGACATAAGCTACCAAAGCACAGAAAATATTCAAAATAACAAGTCAGAGGGCCTCCACTACTTCAGAGAATACAATTTTCATAAGGTTGTTAGCCATTCTCTTAGAATCTTAAAACCACTTGCCAAGCTGTAGTTTGGTATCTGTATTTCAGCACACACTGAATTTATGTGTTTCAGATTTCCTTGATGTTTACCGTCTCCTGCCTGCATGGTAGAGGTGGACAGCTCCTCAGAGTATTGATACTACTGATGCAAAGTCTCATTTCAATTCTAAAGCCAATGGCCTTTATTGATACCAAAAATGGACTCAGTACAATTTAGATCACATCTTTTGAACATTAATACTCTTCCTAGTTCAGCTACATTTGCATCTTTGTTATGGTTGCATCTTCACACCACTTACTTGACTTTCAGATTCTAAAATTATCCATTTATCCAGCCCATCGTCTCTGATTTTAGAGACCCACTCCCACTTCCAACACGTTCTTACTAAGCACATGAGAACTCAGTTCTGCCCCACTGTCAAATTGTAAAGTGCATGAGAGCACTGATGCGAACTTTTCAACACTGTTATGCACCCTACTCTGGGTCTGCATGTCTGCAGACTTTCCCTGAGGGACTGGCTCCCATCGGTCAAAGTGAAATTGGTGCCATATAGACATGGTTGTCCTTTCCGAACAAAATGCACTCAAACCAATCATGAAGGGTGTAGGGGAAAAAAATCAGCTAGAAAGTGGTCACTCACAGCCAGATGTTGTAAATGACAACATCTAGGTGCTTGCCATTGTGGTCATAGTTTGAGAAGACATATAAACACTCTAATTTCACAAGCGGGGAGCGATCAAGCGAGCAGTTATTCAAACTGCAAATAAAATACAAATTCCAGTTTTTCCTACTTGGGTGCCAACTGCACATGTCCCAGGAAAACAAAAAATGGTGATGTAACAAATGTTTGGTATGAGTCTAAAATGTGCGAGGAGATTCTTGTCCATCCATTCCCTTATAATTCATCATTAACAGAATTATGATTAAAGTGGTGCTGCCAGAAGCTCTAAATTCTCCAGAAATCCTGTGCTTTGCCCACACACTTTAGGAATATTTACTTGCTAAAGCCCAATTTCGTAAATAGCTGCTATATCCTGGAAAAATTCAAGTCTTATTGTAGTTTGGACAGAGCCACGTGCACATCTGCCGTCCATTTATCGAAAGTTTAAAACATAAATTGGTCCATAGTATGTCCCATTCCTTCTTTCGTTTCACAGAGACTTTACATCTGTTAGAGCCTTAAAACTAGATTTCTGGTCAGTTCTGCAAATTCTAGGATCACTCATTTATTTGTTTTTCTTCTGCTGAGCATTGCATCCCCGTGTCAGCACCATGCATCCTGTTAACACAGATCAGCTATCCACCCATCATCATCTCAGGACTTAATACAAAGGCACCTTTTGTGCTCAAGCAAGCAGGCAAACTGTAAACACCACAAGATCTGCTTTCCTGGGGCTCAGCTTGAGTTCAGTGGTAAGACATGCAGCGTTTCACATTTTGTGGCCTCGCCCGCCCCAACTGAAGGGAGAGGATGGAGAAAGGGAGGTCGAAGAGGCACCCCAGACATGACGAGCACGGACACGTCTGTTTTGAATTGTGAGTGCGGAAATTATACCAAGTATGTGTCTCCCTCTCACTCTGGATTTCAGTGTCTGTGTTGGAATAACTCACTCAGATACCACAGTGTGTCTCTGTCTCACTGAGCTTTTATCCAGGATTTTGTAAGCTTTCGGCTGTGATAGACCATTGCGCTCCATTGCTTTGCTGTTTTGAGTGTCGTGTGGGTGCGTGCCAATTGTGAGTGCATCAGGATGACACCAACGAGCCTTTAATTACAGAGAGCGGCATCGTGTCTGTGTCAGCCCCTTGTTTTCTGCTTCTAGAGGTATGCTGTGTTTAATGCACTGACCTCATCCTTGTTACATGCGTGTCGGGGAGATGTGTTTTCTCCAGAGTGTGAAGGAAGCATTTTTCAGGTTCTCAGGGCTTAACGACTACACACAACATTCCCAACAAACATTCCGTCATTTCATGGTTTTTCGTTGTTGACCAGTTGTGTTTCTGCACCTGTAGCCATGTGCCAACATTAATCCACTCATACAACAAACACTGGACTTACACACTGTCAGACTCCAGTTATTATCTGCAAAGTCCAGGTGTCTCACAATACGACGCACACACACACTCACACACACTCACACACACGTTCAGATCTGACTAGGACAGACAACATACACACACAACTGCAGCAAAGCAGTGATTACAAACAGCACATGTGAGCCTGATGGCCTGGCTTTACAGATACTGTAGGTTTCACTCTCTCTCTGAAACTAATTCAGTGCTGCCATCTTTAATTCCAATCCAGTTTTTCTCTGCTCACTTTCTCTGTCAGTGATTTTTTTTCTGGGTCCTTTTTAAAGGAATACTTGACATTGGCCACTTGCGTTTTTTTGCCATCAGACAGATGAAGATAGATACTCCTCCCATATCTCACAATTGCATATCATGCAGGAAATTGGCAGAGAGTAAATACAATTCTTGTTTCTCCAACATTTGTGAACTGTTCCTTCCCCTGGTAGAGAATCCACTCTTGTAACCAAAGTGATTTGTTTAAATTTGACTGTCTGTGGTGCTCTGACACCTCTGCTCCTTTAACCTACCCTGCCTTCTTAACAGAGTTCAGTGTCCTCCTACTGTGTGGACAAGCACTGTTTCTGCACTTGACTTGGCTGATATATTACAACAGCAGAGAACAGGGCCGTTCTCAGTCTCCAGCAGTCCCCAGCAATGAAATAACCATCATTTCGCCTAAACATCAGGAGGAGCAGTGCTGCGATGACCTTGAAGTGACTTCTGTCGGCTTCTGTCAGCTCCGGCGTTGCTATCAAGCCCATTGTCAAATCTTGTCAAACGGAGAGCCTTGAAGCTGTGCACTGTTGTGTAGCTTTGGATGGCAGAGGGCAGAGATAGTGTATGTGTGTGTGTTTTTTATTTTTTTTTTGGGGGGGGGGCATAAATTTATGTCTTGCATGCAAGATAAGCTGAGCCCGGCGTGAGATTAACATCAGCTGTGTTGCACTCTCCTCTCCTTTTGATTTTCTCAGCCTGGATGCAAGTGAACCCCTTTGTCCCTGTTGCCCCCTTTGCCTTGTGACTTGGCTCACGCTGCCGTTGTAAATCTGGGGCATGTTTACACTCAGGGCTTTTAGGAGTGTCCTGGCAGGCGTATACCTACCAAGCAGCCAATCAGTCACCCCACCCTTGATGTACTATTAAACCTTAGAAGAAGGCAAAAAAAATAAAAGGTTGCTCCTGCTCCATTTTCTCTGAAAAATGATGTTTGCCAAAGTGCTGGTGTGATTGTGTTTCTCAGCGACACTGCATCTGCAAACTGGCACCCTGTGATGATATCTTAGTTACCTCATTGGTGAGTAAGCACACCCTGAACACACACCACTCTGAAGGGACTGAGTTATGTTGAGCTTAATTGATGTCACTGTGCTGTTTCAGAGGTCTGATCTCTTTGCACTGTTAGACTTACCTAAATTTTATAGAAAAAGTCAAAAATATGGGAACATTTGGGGATATATGTATAAAAAATATTATTAATACAGCTAGGGGCATACGTCTTTTAATGAGTCCCTCCCATTATTCTATATGGGCACACTAAATTACATTCCTGCTAATGTTTGCTCAAGGTCTTGGGTGCTGTTAAAGGAGTAGTTGAATATTTTTGGAACTATGCTTATTCACTTTAATGCACATACTAGAGATATGCTTTATAGTCAGCAGGAGGTTCCCTTAGTTTAGCATAAAAACTGGAAAGACAGGGAGACAAGTAGCCTAGTTTTGACTTGGGGTAACAAAATTTGCCTACTAGCAAAACCAGTGTTCATAAATCAGTGTTAAAGCTATTTTATCTGTCAGAATTTGTGGTTTTACAGGGGCAATGTGCTTCACTGCTTCTTACTGTCTTCAGCCTTTTCTGCAGAAACATAAGCCCCTTTCACACAACCTGTTCAAGGCGGGACTGTTGCGACTTTATTCTGCCACACTGATCTGTGTGGAATGTATAGAGACGAAATGGGGCATTCGACGGAGGCTGAACTGACATCCGTGTAAAAGGGGAAGCTGGCATTGGTGGAACACACTGCACTAGACGGCCATGCTGTCATGTCACACGTCACGCCTTTGATTCCAAAACGACGGCATGCTACATAAACGCCATTGCATTGGCCTGTTCAGTTCATGCTGAACGACCAAAAGGCGAGCAACAGTGGCATAATGAGGGGGATATTCTTAGCTTATAGTGCAGTTTCCTTGTGGAAGTGGTAATTGTGTCTTCAAGCACACATGCACTGATGAATTCTGCACATATTGCAAAATTCACATGCATTTTCACACAGTTAAGTGACACTGATACCAGCATCTATAACAAAAATATATATATTCCCTGTAGATTGAACAATATGTCCAATATAAATATAATGTAATGAACAGAAATTAACACATACAAAGTAGAAGATATGTGATATGATATGGTCTCCTAATATCTTCAAGATGTTTGTAGCTGTTCATTGTTTGTGCACAGAATTAGTCTGATTCTCTCACTGTAAAGCAAACAGTTCTGTGATCACAAAGCATCTGCTCTCTGAAAACCTGTCTTCTGATTCCTTCCTGCCGTCTTTAGCTCCTCTGATTTACCAAAAAGCAGTGAATGAAGACAGTGAATACTCTGCCAGAATTGAATTTCTCATAATTAATTGCTGAGAGGTTATTGTGTCTCCGTGGAGACAAGACACTCAGCACTTGAATGTAGTTATTATTCCGCTGTTCTTCCAGCTATAAACTGCCCTCGCAAATGATGCATCTTTTGAACTATCCCATCGCACTCTCCACAGCCATGGAGAATTGAGGCAAATGCACTCGGTTTGACTTCTAGGCTGAAATTCAAAGAGCCTGTGGTGCTAACTAATTCAGCATGTTAGCACCAGCAATAAAGCAGCCATATTGATGGTAGGTGTGATGTGATGAGCACTGGCAGAGGTTGAGGGCCTGGTTTGGTGACAGCCAGCTGATTAAACAGGCGGGTGATGAATGGACCTGGAGCCTGGCTGTGAAATGTCCTGCAGTTGCTGCCGCTGCCTGTGGATGACCCGCATTCTGCTGTAAGCATGTCAAAACACACAAGTGATCTGCTGCATCGGAGAGTGCAAAACTCTCTAAAGAACCAAATTCTGTTAGTTAATCGGGGGGGAAACAAGAGAGAAAGCCTTGGTTTTCTGTTTGAAATCACTGCAGCTTGACATAACACTGATGTTTGTTTCTGCTTGACCTTCTACTCCTATCAAAAAATCCATCTCAGAGTGCTTTGAAAATAGCATTTCCCCCCCAGTCTGCATGTTTCTTCATAGGTCAACGTCTCAGTCCAATCTTCCTGGTTACCACAACTCCCACTCAGTACCCCGACCTCAAACCCACCCTCCTGCTAAGTCGCCTCGGCCTGCTCTCTGAGTGAAAGTTTCATGAGTTTGCTCTGCCCTGCTCGTTATTCCATTGTCTGTCTGAGAGATTGTCACTGTGATTTATGTCAGAGAGTTTTAATATGCCGAGGAGAGGCTGTTTTTGGTTCCAGTGAATGTCCTAAGCCCAGGGGAGCCATGACAATCAGGCTATGATATGTCCCCCTGTTGAGAGGAGGGATGGCCCTCCTTTGTCTGCCAACTGCAGGATCCACTGGGACTGAGTATACCTATCTTTATGAGCATTTAAGGACATTTTTACAGACTTAATTTGCCTTTAAATAAAACCAGTTTTTCCTTTTCCACATAAGAAAGCTTTCCTATCCTGAATACCTATAACAATAGGGCATCTTTATTTACTATTATTATTTGGTTCCCCTGCCCTGATTTTAATGACAAGCCAGCTTCTTCATTGACTCCAGATGTCATAAAGTTTTAAACAGAATGAGGGCTGTTGATCTGTCAAGGGCCTCCGATTTGATTTTGGACAAGATGCGGCTTGTGCAGCTGGCTTTCACTCCCACAAGGGGAAGACGGTCCTCTGCCAAAGCGCCTTGAGTGTTAGATGAACCATTTGTTTGTGAGCATATTGAAAAGTTTAAGTCATGGGCTGTAAACATTTATTGCAGTTTACTGCCTCCATTTGCATTATGGTCCAGTGCACCACCTGGAGTGTTGAAGATAAATGTACTGCTGGTGTCTTTTTCTTGCTGTCAGTAGTGGCTAAATTTGAACTCAGTTTGCTGGTTATACATGGCAAAAAGGCTGTAAACGGCTTAACTGCAGCAAATATTAGTGTTTACGACCCCAGATTTGAGCCAGTAATCTTATTTGGACAAGCAAATGGAGTCCGTGACCCCCAGTGTTTTGGCTTGGGAGGGACATGGAGTGTATTTTAATATGTTTGGAATGGGAGGCAAGAGATAAACATTTACAAAGATGGTCAAAACTGCACAGAGCAAGGGGTATGTAAGCAATGGATGCAGATATTATATCCCATGTCTCTGGTGAGCTCTCTTTTACATGGCTGAGTTGTTGGATATCTGACAGATATGAAGTGAAAACATTCACCCAAACTGATACAGATGAGGGACCCAACATGACTTGTTTATCCAAACCTTTAAGGTCTTGAATTAAGCCTTTTTAAGGATTTCCTTGTACCTCTATCAGATTTTATATTCACTTGTATTGGGAAGTTTATCATACAGTAATTCAAACTGAAAAGTGACCAACTGCCAGACATCTTGCTGCTTACAAAATCTGTCTCACTTTATAGTATAAAGCAGTAAAAATTTGCTGCTGATGCCACTCATTGGACGTGGAGTTGTTTGTGGATGCTCAGGGAAATGCTATAAAAGGAGCAATGTGTACATCAAATCTGTACTTCATCATAAGAGCTATTTGAAGCTGCAGGAAAGGGAGCGACGTGGGAAGAAAGTAACTCATTTGACTTATGGCCCACTGGTAAAGAGATCTATTTGAAGAGGCAGCAGAATGAAAGAGACGTAGATTAGTGTTGAGTAGTGGAGGCTTTTACCCCGCTGCCAGCGCTAAGTAGAGCAAAGAGAGAGCAGGGGAACGTGTGGACGTGGCTCTCTGGCGTTCGATACGACATGTTCTTGTGCAGCTACAGTAGCTGCTGGCTGCCACTGTGCAGCAGCGATAAACAGAGCGGACGGTCGCCTCCAGGAGTGAGAGCTATAGGAATGACAAGAAGCACAAAGAGACTTTTCCACTTTGTATCGTAAATCGATTTGACTGAAGCTCACAACTATGTGCTGTGCTGTAGTTGGATGCAGTGTGATGTCTTTCCACTTGTTATTGTTTCCCGTCTGATTTGTGGCTCCCTGTGAAGCTTTGAGAGATTCCAAACTTTCATGGAGTGCTGAAAATAGAGAAACAAGGGTTCTGGTGGTATTAAGGACCCAGCTTTCTTATAAATCTCTGCTAGGTGGGACAAAGTATTGATATAGCAACATTTCCTAACTCTTCCTTATGTGATACATTATCAGTACACCACATATCGGTATTTTTATAAGACTTGGAGACACATTTGATTTACCAGAGTCAGAGTGGTGTTCATCAAATGAGAGTGAAGTTAACTAAGCTGCTGAGAAAAGGAGGAAACTCTCAGACAGCAGGAAAATGCAAATCAGAAAGCTAATTAATTGAACTTAATTTACACATTGTTAAATTTGAATTATATTGGTAATACACACAAACGCAGCGGCACCACAATGCAGTGATATATATTTAAAAAAATGCTACTTTTTTGTGCCTTTTTAGCAATATTTTTACTTAGTTTTTAAACATGCATTATTTGATTTTATACCTTTAACACATCTACCACAAAGCATTGTAAATACCAAACTATATATCATTGAAACTTCCTCCAGAGTAAATGAGACAGTGTAGAAAATAATACAAGAAAATAGACTGAACACTTGCAAATTAAGAAATAAATTAATATTAAGTAAAAAATGATGAAGACTTACACTAACAAAAAAAATAATAAATGAAATGACATCAAAAAAAGTTGCATTAAAATACAGTCAAGGACTTGTTAAAGAATGGAGCATCAGTCTCTCACAATCAATGAGTATCATCACTTATCCAATGCTTCCTCAATGTCACCAAATAGCACAAGCATCCCTCAGATCAGACGCTTTCTTCCTAACAACAGAGGTGAGTTTCTCAAGAGCCAAACTTGATGTTGAGCGTTTCAAAAAGTGGTCAAGAAAGAGCCAAGTAACATTTTTCCAGTAATGAGGTGATTTGTGAGATAAGTTATATCGCTGAGTTCCCGAATGTAATGTTTTTTCTTCTTCAGTTACACAGATACTAAGGTGTATTGTATTGTAGGTGATTGTCTTGCAATCTATCTAGTATTGCAGTACCACCATTATCATTGCAACGTATCATGTTAGTATCAAATCGTGTGTTACTCAGTGATTTGTACATCTTCTGCTGATCTGATGTTGGTGTTTGAGTTCCAGAGGCCTAAACAAAGGAGTAGTGTTCATTTTATTGTCATTTGTGGTGTTCAGTGGAGGTTATGGGGTTTAACAGCCATTTCTAATTACGAAACAACAACTTTGTGCCCTTAAAACTCTTAAAAGAAAGAAAAACTGAGCTCACTTGTCCTCTCGCACTCTGAGCATCAGGACATGTTTTGTTCCAATCTGTTCCTCTCTGTTCTGTCCTGCTACGTGATAATAATCAGCTGTGTGTGTTTTTTCCCTACTTTTTTCCAGATGCGAAGGAGAGATCGGCCAAGAGATTCTCAGCGGACGGCGTCTTCAATTACACCTCTCTGCTGCTCAGCCAGGAGGACGACATGCTGTACGTTGGAGCCAGAGAGGCACTGTTCGCCCTCAGCCTCTCTGACATCAGCAAGAGCAAACTGCAGAAGAACGTGAGTGTGACAAATTGCCAAATGGACCGTCAGGCTCCAAATTGCGATGAGGTTTTCTAACCTGAGTTTTTGGTTCAGGAATATATGGAATATCTGGCAGGCAGATAATTCAAAGCATGGTTCAGAAACAGCATAGTTCCCCTGTAGTTCACGTGACTTATTCAGGGTTTCTTCCTCCTCTTCAGCTGACGTGGGGCACTCCTGCTGGAAAAAGAGAGGAATGCAGCTTCAAAGGGAAGAACCTGGAGGTGAGAGACTTTTCCACAGCTCCAGCAATACGCCGAAAGATAAAAATACCTCAAGAAGACAGTTATGATATCAATATCGAAGTGTATTTTGTCATTAGTTTTACTAGTACTGTGCCACAATAAATGAGCAGAGAGATGTGTGTTGACAAACCTTTCCACCAGTTACAAATAGATTCATCAAGTGTGCAGGCTCACTGGGGAATTGCTTCTTCTTCTTCTTCTTCTCTGTCTGTCTGATACCTTGTTGTCATGCCAGCTGTTGTATCCCTGGGCGACAAGCCTCGGTAATCTGTGTACTGCAGCGTACAACTCTGGTCTGTGTACTACAGAACAGCTCACCAGGCAACTGCTGTGTGATACTGGGAGGTTTTCCCAACAGTGCTGGAGGAAAAGAGAATATTTTTTCAATAGTTTCTATTGAGCAGTATTTGCACTTTCTGCTCTGACAGATTTATTTATGATTTTGAGTATTTCATGCAGAAGTTTGAAGGAGCTCTCAAGAAAATCAGTTCTGAGAAATTCTTGTGACTTTATGGACCTGACATTCTCTTCATTTGTTCCCATCCAGACTGATTGCTTCAATTACATCAAAATTCTTCTGCGACTGAATAGCACTCATCTGTATGTGTGTGGCACCTATGCCTTCAGTCCTGTCTGCGCCTACATAGTAAGTAATGACCTCTCAATCGACCCATTGTTCACTTCTAAGAGTTGGTTTCTTTTTTCCTGACATCAAAGACAAGCCTTGGTTTTTATTTCTTTCCTGTCCTCTCACTAGAACAGGTTTGAATTTTGATAGATTTTTGTGGGTGCTCTTTAGAAATCAGGCTTTTTTATCCAGCATGTCGGCTTTGGATCTGATGTTAACCAAGCGTAACCACATCCTGCTGAGACACTTTAGCCAGACAAGTCAACAGGGGGTACACGAGCTGTGTGGTTTCCAGAGAGAAGGAAGCGGTAGATCTGTTTATCTAGCAGAGGAGTACAGCTGGAGTGATGGTAACCGGCAGCAGGACGACATTGATTCCAGTGATGGGGGGGAGCAATCGAGCCTGGCGACAGCTCGGCTCTTAAAGCGAGGCATTAAACTCTCCCCTTTGACGTCAGAGTGAAAGAAAAACACGGAACGTCTCGGACTGAAGAGGACTTGGCAGGACGTTAGGCCCTGAACTGGGATTCCAAGCAAGTCTGAGCCCTGTCGGTCTGGGTGAACACTTGTCATGTTGACAGAGTCAGTGTGTGTGTCCGTGTGTGTCTGTGTGTGTCCGTGTGTGTCCGCGTGCGTGTGTGTGTCACCCAGAACATTCCCAGCAGCTAGACGCTCTCAGAGATGCACAATATTAACATTGATACATGTTTTATTTTTATAGCACTTCTTAAAACAGTCGCTGAGGGTTTTACGGGCAGCGTAGCGGCTGAACACTGAAGCTAAGTACATACGCTAAACAATCCAAATGACAGACGTGAATTAAAACAAGCTCCGAGTAAAACATCCTCTTATAACGAGGAAGCATGGGAAGATTTTCCGAGCACTCCATATCGTCCTGTTTGATTTGATTATTAGCAAATGGAACAAGTTACTGTTACTGCAAATCATCCACGTATGTTTAATATGTCTGTCTTAATATAATACTCACTTTCCCAGATGCACATCAAACACTTTAATGATGGTTGGCTTCCTGTCAGTACAAGCCACAAACAGATTCCATTTTAGAGCAATTTTTTATGAAGTGTTAGTTGACAAAGTCTCCCATCTTCTTTCTGTGTTAATGTATGACACAGTTCAGCTGAAGCTGATTTGAAGCTTTTGCAGTCTGATTAAACAAATATGGTCATTTCAAAACCAAAATTCAGTACAGTAAGAAAACGCAAAGATGGAATTTTGCACTAAAAAGACTGAAACTTCAGAAAACATCCATCATTTTATTTGTCAAGCTCATGACTGCTGATGCTTCAGATCATTTTAAGCTGAACTTTTTAAAGTCCCTTTTAAACAGAAAGTGAGCTGTGACATTGCCTTCAGAAGGGAGCTCTTTGCAGCCAGTATGTGCAAGAAAAGCAACTGCAGTTACCAATACTTGTTTAACTGCACATGTATAATCTACTACTGTGGTGTTTTTGCAGATTTAGAAGAGTATTCCAGTGTTTTGAAGCCAACAGATGCTGACATATCCTGCTTTGTGCATTGCGTGATTGGTCAAAAGTCATTGAAATTCATCATCAAGCAAAAACGACAAACGCTTGCTGTTTCCAGGATCTGAAATGTGCAGATTTGCTGCTTTTCTCTGTTTTCATATCTTTGACTTTTGACAGGCCTTCAGAAAAATACTTTGAAATGCACAAGTTCTATATTTATCTTATACAGCAAATCCCATGAAAAGCCCAGAGTCCACCGTGTTTACATCCGTCCCTTAATACTTTCTGACTTTGCTACTCTACTAGTGGCACTCAGCTTTAACTCTGCATGCTCCAACTTATGACATAAATCTTTAAAAATGGGTCACAAATAAATTTTTTTTTTTTTTTTTCAAAAAAGCAGTATTTTCCTGGTTACTGTTAACAGCTGGTTACTGTACTGTCAGCAAATGTTACTCAAACAGCAGTGCAGAGTGTATTTCAGGGATTAATTTGAGCAGGAAAAATGTGTATCAGCCTTTGGCTACAAAGAGTGCTTGTTAGTAGGACACATTTTTTGTTGAATTTTTTGTCTTTTTGTGAGATTTATTGACCATATTGAAAATACAGAATATGACCAGAATTTTCCTTTAACAGATCAACAAGTCTGGTGGGTGGAGAAATTTATCATAGCAGTGAAACGGCCCTCAGAGATGCTTCAACTATTCATTTTCTCAGCATGGAAATAACATATGATGACATGCAGTGCACAGAAAATTTTGGCTTATTAATCAGACAGAGCTACAGTATGTTCAAAGTGACCAAACTCCCAAAACGTCAGTGCATTGTGTGTATTGCAATGGACAGAATGAGCTTGAGGTCGCTGAGCTCACTTTAGCTGACTCTTTTTACTATAAGTAGAATTTAATTGGCCTGTGCCTGAGGGATGTTCGCTGTTTGTGTCTGTCTGCAGAACACGTCAACATTCACGCTGGAGAGAGATGAAGTGGGCGAGGTCGTGATGGAAGATGGGCGCAGTCGCTGCCCTTTTAATCCAGAGTACAAATCCACCGCCATCATCGTGGGTATGTTGTAATACGCACACTTATTATGAATGGCTTCCGTTTGGGAAGAGACTCTGAGAACAGGTTCAGCTGTTTCTGAAGGCACTTTGATGTAAGATCCATCTTTGATTCAGTACTGAGTCGTGATGTGCTTGCTAATGTTGTTTGTCTGCATCAGGCTGCCTGATAAATAGCCGGACACCAACAGACTCCGTTTGTATTCAACTTCTTCCACAAGCAATTAGTAAATAATTGAATTGGATATGAAGAGGAGAAGTGATTTGTCTAATCCCTCATTCAGACTGTTCTACTATGCTGCAAACTCTGCACTTTATTACCAACTTTATCTCCAGCTTATAATTTCCCTGTAATTTGCTCAGTTTATCAAATTAAATCCAGTTCAATCTTAGTATATTTTCCTTTTGTTTTCTTCCAGATGGTGAACTGTACACTGGCACTGTCAGCAACTTCCAGGGGAACGAACCAGTCATTTACAAGAGTTTGGGTCAGGGAACTGCTCTGAAGACAGAAAACTCTTTAAAATGGCTGCAAGGTAAACTCCATGTACCTCATCAGAGGGCGGTTTTCCCCCACTTTCCACACATCTCCCATTATGTAGTGACCACAGCAGATAAGCTCCAAAAAGTAGCAGTCATTAGCGAGGCACATTCGCTAAAGGCATGCAAACCGAGAGCAAAGACAAGCCCTGGTAGATTGCGGGAGCTTGGTCCTATCAGCCGCCGCACATGCACATCAAAACTGCCTCAGCCGGCTGCCACTGCTTTCTCCAGAGTAAGCCGCACTTTGCGCACAATTAAGACCTCTCTTGTCTTTTGATCTTTAGGTAATTCATGCAGAGTGCTCCTGATGAGACATCTGAGTACAATTATACAGAGGATCCTGTTTCCTCTACCCATGCAGGGTTGTGTGACACAGCTCTGTGGTGTAGATTCTGACTTCCTCCCAAATGTTTGATGATAAAAAGTGATGAAATGACTGAAAAAATAGCTCCACGGTGCAGAAGATAAAAGGTATAACATGTCTCTCTAACCACAGGTTAACTTTTTTTTTCCTTTACAGATCCAGTCTTTGTCGGGTCGGCTTACATCGAGGAGAGTCAGCCAATAGGCAACCCTGTGGGTGACGATGACAAGATCTACTTCTTCTTTAGTGAGGCGGGAAAAGAATTTGACTTCTTTGACAGCACCATAGTGTCGAGGATTGCTCGCGTGTGTAAGGTAAGATACGTTGAGTTAGGGTGAGGCGATTACACAAGATGGTCATGTAAAAGACAGAGACGCAGCAGGGTTCGAACTTCCTGTCCTTAATCCCCATACAATTACCTCAAAACAAGACGGGACACTCCCATGTCGGAGCACGTTTGGTAGCATTTAACTGTACGTCGTGCCTGTCGTACATGTAATGGAAATATGTCACCAGTGTGTTAAAGCTTTCTCCATTTGACTGTACAAACATGTTTTCAGCAGATTTGGTTTCCCCTTGCCTGAATCATCGCCTCCTCCTCCTCCCAGCCTCCCTCCCTCTCTCGCCTTTCTCTGCAATGTCATATCCCCCTCTCCTTCCATCTCCCTCACAATGTCAGCTGCACTCGTCCATCCCTCCAGCTCCTGCCTTTCTCCACCAGCCCTTTGAGCTTTGCAGACATTATTAGTATTCAAGTGTGCTTCGCAGCAATATGAAATGCTTTTTCCACTCTACTCTATGGTCTTTTTTTGTTGCAGGCAAAGCATGCAAACTGTAGCAACTGCAGAATTCGCTCGGCTCATTTAAACCGTCTACGTCATTCCTCCTCCCCCCTCCTAGAGACTTTAGTTTGTTCGATGAACCCGGACAATCAGCCGCAGACTTTATCCCTTTTCACCTGTCATCGGATCAATTAAAAGGCTGTGAAGCTGCCTGATGCACATGCACTCATCTTCCCTCCCTGACTGATGCCTCCTGTTCATGAAGGCAGTAATGTGAGTAATCGTGGGGACAGCATGTAATCTTAAGTGACAGCTTAATGACTTAGTCCTGCTAGGCTCTTGCACTCGGTGCTGCGACACCTCTCGCAGCCGGCAGAGCACCTCCTGGGTTCTATATATGGAAATCATTGACAGAAAGACCCACAGACTGTGGCAACTTGCTGCAGATGAACTGTGCGAGAGAGACAGAAGAATGGCTTTCTCTGCTCTATAAAGCGCCTTTATATCACCGGAATGCAGCAGCTCCCTTTTTCCTGACTGACATCTTTTTGAGATGCTATTCTGTGGCAGTACAGTAGTGCTGCATGTAGTTTATTCTCCAATTCAATGGCTAAATGCTTCAGAACATTAACAAATCATAATGAGTCAAGAATTCCCACTTACTGTCCAACTTCTATTAAAAGACATGCTTTTGTGACTTGTAATTTTTGGCATATTACTGCCTTGCAAATGGCATTCATGTTCCACACAACCACCCGTGTGTTGCAACACATCAATATGTTGCCAGTGAACAACTGATGCAATAAGATCTAAGGTTGGTTCCTAAAGATAAATTCTGACTGTGTATTGGATCTTGCTAATTTTCAGGCTGCAGACAAACATTTGAATTTATCTGCTGTCTAAGTCTGTAAATTCTTTGTAATTTAAGAAGGTTGATTTAAGCTACTCGGTTGCTCTCACTCTGAAAATGCTTTCTGCAAAAATTCAACATTGGGGCACTTTTAGCAAAGACTGCAGCAACCATAGACTGTATGTAAAAGTAGCAGCCGCCATGACATCATCCATTGCTTTGTGGAATTTGGCTGTCACCTTCTTGGTTTTCTGAAAAGAGACATGACGAGCAAGACATGGATCTGACTGAGAACTTGAGTACACTGCACAAGCTGATTGTGACTTCTCAATCACCAGGTAACCACACCCTATAGCATGCCCTGCTTTATTCTGTACGTTACTCTCAATTGGACCAAAACTTACTAAATGATCATCTTTCTGTATTGAATAAGAATTGAAAGTAGCGGCTAGGACCATAAACTCTTTGGAAAATGTTTAGTGTCTCTGTTGGACAGCAAGTGTTGTAAACATATTCTTCAATCATTACAGCTATTCACAGAAGGACTCAAGCAGACCTGCCTTATTGCACAATCCAAATATTAAGCAAAATCTGCCATTTTCAGTGTTCGGTGTTCAGATTGTTGTTGTAGAAAACAGAGTTTTGAAAATGGTAACATGCAGAAAACGTAAGGGGACAGTCACCTGAAATTAGCAGCCAGTGGCAGGGTTATATGGTGAGTCAGACTATTTACACATTGGCTTCACTTTTCACAACTGAAGGTTACATCCATATTTTATATGTGCGGTCTATGGTAATAATGCAATGGAAGCACTGAGTTCAGAGTTCAAATGGTGCTGGGGTGGGTAACTTTTTAGGCTTGAAAGAAGTCGGTCTTTATTTTTAAGACAGAAGTTTTCAAAGTCAGACGTGGAAGTACAGACAACTATTATTAGAGTACTTAGTTAAGAAAATGTATTTACCTATATTTATTTACCACAGACATTTGGGATGATGATATCCTCAATAAGCGTTAGGTACCATGTCTGTGTGTGTGTATGACTGTGAAGGCAGGAATATTTAATGCAAATTGTGGCAATAGGTCTCTAAGGCTTTTAAGGACCTTAACTGCATCTATGAGCAGTGAGCCAAAATCTCATCGTAAAGGTGAACAGAGAACCCAGTGGCCACATTACAACAACAGACTCCCCGTTGTTTTTGAAATGCCTTTACTTTTGCGGCACCTTTTCCTTTCTTATGGCCCCCTGGGGAGGCGCTCTTCACAATTTTATGTCTAAAAGCAAGATTAAATCTAGTTTAACACCACAGACCGGTTTGAAATGTCTTTGAGGAAGTGCATCTGAATGTCTGCAGGTTAACAATTTAAATTATTACCACGTTCACCACTTTTTCCTCAGAATAGTGCACCACATGTGAGCACAAGCCCTGTGTTGTCCCTCAGTAAGCAGAAAGTGCTGAACTCGGATTAAGGGTAGGTAAAACCAAGGTATGACGACCCCTCCCTGTTAGCAGGATTCATATCTAACACACTACAAACTGACAGAAAACCTGCACTCCACTCTCTGTGGATCAGGCCAAGTCTAGATATGTTGGAATGTGGTTTTATTTAATATCTGAATCATGTTGGGTGTGTTGGTTCGTCTTGGCAGACACCTAGAAAGAGGATATTCCTCTTGTCTGATAAGATAAATGAAAAAGTGAAAGCCTCTTCCATTTTTTCAACGGTATTCCAACTACTGTTTTACTTGGGTTTGCCAAGTAATTCTGCTTCCAAGTAGTTTTTTCTCCCCCTCTTTCCTATCTGTCGCCCTCCCTTCTTCCACTCCCTCTTTCTTTTGTTTATTCAGGTGTGCTCACTGGGAGATTGTGGAAGGCAGGCAGATTATGAACACTGTGTGGCACCATTTTCCTTACCTCGCGTTCATCTGCTCCTCAGGTTGATAAACCTGTAGAATCTTGAATGTGATAAAAATGCATGAGAGCCGGGAAACGCTGCACAAAGGAGCGGGTGTATTTTTGGAGGGCAGCTATCAGAGGGGAGTGGTCGATACGATTCAAAGCAAAAGCTGCGCAGCGGAGCACAGCAACAATGGCAGTGGACAGCTGAGAGAGCAGGATTGTGGTCTCCTCATTATGTGGACAGGGTACTACCACAGCTTAGTAATTGGCTCCCAGTCCCTGCATCAGTCCCACAAGGGTTCACCTCACTGTTGAGCAAGACAATTGTTTGTGTGTGACTGCACACGGAGGAGGAAACAGAGGTAGTTATAGTTTTGCACGTTATTATCTCCCCAAGGGTGATTCACTCCTTGTGCCGTTGTGTAGGAGTTGTTCTGGGTTTGGGAGGCCGAGCTGATGGGATAGTTTGGATCTGATGCAGGAAAATGTCTTGAGATTGGGCGAGACCACTTGTTTTGGTTCTGCTCTTCCTCCTCCTCTTGCCTCCTCCTGTGTTTTGCAGCTTTCCAGCTACATTCAGGGAGGAGTTTCTCCTGGTGTGTGTTTACAAGCTCTTTGATAATTGCTAGTCCTAGCAAAGTTGTCTGATAACTGTTTATGTGGATTTTTTGTGACCGCTTAAAAGAAGAGTGAATGCCTCTTCTGTGCTTTGGAGGAGCAGTGAGGCGTGAACCGTTCAGCTTGATTTCAAAGCTGTAATTAATAACTAACCATTGTTTGTTTTCCGTTTCACTGTGTCCTCTTCTTCAAAGAGCAACTGATATCTTGGGCTGTGGCATCTTTCATGTGGAATTTTTTTGTTTTGTTTTGCTTTTTTTACAGCCCACATTTTAGTGTTAAAATGTCTTTTGTGATGCACCACAAGAGAGGATTTCAACACTGACTGGCAAGAGGACATTGAAGTTCTGGGTGTGATTGCTTTATTTGTCCAGTTTATTTCTTTAAAAAGACGCCATCACTGTCTCTGTAATCACTTTTGTCTCCCTTATTTTGACCTCAACAGCACCCTCTATAGCAGAGGGGATGAAATTGCAGGTGTGATGCAACAAGGACAAAAAAAAAAACACTTTTTCTAGCAGCTAGTAAATTGTAAAATATCTAAAGTTGCCAGGCTTAAAATGTTTTTGCTTCTTTTTGCTTCACTCAAATGTTTGATCTTCAGAATGATGTATTGAGGGTCTGACACTTAAAAGGTGTTTTCATATTAATTTGCTGACGGATCCACAGTATGATCATCACTTCTACCTTGATTTGGTCCAGTGTTCAATATACACACATTCTGTGAAAACTTAAAAGCTCCAATGCACACATGTATTGTGGAAAAATACTTTGTCTGGCTTTTAAACTTTTAAAATGAAAACTATTTCCATTTTAGATGCATTTTTTAGTAGTTAATTACATAGTAAATGTTTTAAGGAACTTTCTTTGGAAAATTATGTCCTAGTATGGATGTCTTAAAGTATGTGGAGAGAATTTTTAAGTTAATTTGTAGCCCACATCTTTAATTGTCTGCTGGTTAGGCTGACTCCCCGGATCTTCTCATATCAGTCTCCTCTCATTCAGCTCTCTGTTCCTTCCTTCCTCTGATCCTTTTTTTTTTTTTTTAATTCCTTGTTCTGTTGGGAGCAACAACAACCTCCAGGCTGGCAACCTTTTGCCATAGATGTTGATTGTGCAGTATGGAAGAACTGCTTGTTTTTTTGTGGTGAATTAATCATTTTAATAATGCAAATGTTCCACCAAAACATTTCTCCCCCAACACAGTTTTTGCACAGACACGGTCACTGCATTCTGGACAAAGAATTACAAAAAATGATTGTGATTGGTTTAAAGAAATACAAACAGCCCAAAACATATAATGAGGTGCAACCAGACCATTCTGCAGCAGAGCTCCTCCTTAGGCATGGTGGGCCCCCCAGAGATGTAGCCTACTCTACTCCTGTTTTCTAGGACTCCTGGTCAGAGCTGACTCAGAGGCCATAGCGTCCTCCCTTAACACCGCAGCCACAACCTTCAGCTGAAAACAGATTTTAGTCATACTGGACTCCCTGCTTCTCCAGCTGCTTCACCTCCTCGTGAGAAACACTCCCTCTGATCTTTGACCTTTTACTGCCCTGCACTCCATCCTGCTCTTATCTCTGGATCATCAGTAGTGTGCTGTCAGTCTACGTAAGCTGGGACCATGTGTTCTCCAGCAGCACTAAGGAGTAATTAATAGAATTTTTTAAGGGAACATAAAGTTCTCTATGACATTTCATAACACCCTGGATCTTGTTTCAGGGTGATAAGGGAGGCGAGCGGGTGTTGCAGAAGAAATGGACCACCTTCCTGAAGGCTCAGCTGCTGTGCTCGCTCCCTGATGACGGCTTTCCGTTCAACATCATCCAGGATATGTTTGTCCTGAAGCCCATGGGAGACAGCTGGGAGAGTACCGTGTTCTACGGCGTCTTCACTTCTCAGTGGTGAGACATGATTGCAGGGAATGGTTCAGACTGTGACCGTGCTGCATGTCAGCAGTGACAGTGACATAAATCACATACATAATGTGATTTATCACTGTTCCACTTGATATTTATACACAGACACTGGAGTCTACACAGCTGACACACACCATCTAGAGCCAGTTTCTATTTCATATGTGCACTGAGACTTGGCAAGTTGCCTTTTTTTTACTTGGCTCCTCTGAATTTAGAGCAGCTGTAATGAGCTTAAACACTAACACAAGCTCACGCAACCCCAGTGTCTAATTAATGTATCAGCAAAATAAAGGTTTTAATATGGAAATCATTCAAGCACCCACTCTGCAACTGTTCGCCATTGAGAAACTGCTGCTCCAGTTTCCTGAATAAAATAACTGCAGAAGGTATGGATTGGACATAAAATTGTCACGTACTCTTAGAGGCTTTGTTGTAAAAGCTCCAAGGGTAACAACGCACAATTTAATAGGTTGCAATATTGGGTTACAGTTAATTTTCTCTAGTAGTCACAGAAATAAAAAGCAGAAAGCCAGTATACATATTTCTGTTTGTTTACAGGTATAAAGGTGCATCAGGCAGCTCGGCAGTGTGTGCCTTCACTATGGCCCAGGTGGAGAGAGCCTTCAGCGGCCGCTATCGGGAGGTGAACAGGGAGACCCAGCAGTGGTACACATACAACCACCCTGTACCAGAACCACGGCCTGGGGCGGTGAGTGGTGGAAACAATATCCTGCGACAAACAGTACAACTTCTCGTGGTTCAGTCTGTACATTTTCATTCATGGCGCATCAGTCAGAAGAATGCAAGTTCACATAACGCATAGAAATAAGAGCAAAGGTTGTCTTTGGTACCATCTGAGATATCTACTTTGATATCACACATACACTTGCTATATTACTCTTCTAGCTCTACCTGTAAATTCATTCTGATGTTTTCATGGGGGAAAATGAAAACCTTAATACTTGAAATAGGACGCACAGGTGAATAACATGGTTAAAAACATCTGTCGGTGGTTTCAAGCTCGCCAGCGGTTGATTCTGTGCTTCCAACTCTACCTTAACCCCAAATTTTCTGTTCTCAAGTAAGTGAGGTGAGGCCATGGTGCTACACAGGTTAATACAATGCCTCGTCTCATTGCATGTCTGTATTTCAAGCACTGCTCGAATAAGCGGCGATTCATTTTTCATTTCTAATTGACTCCCCTACAGTGCGTGACCAACCACGCCAGGCAAATGGGTATCCAGTCGTCCTTGCACATGCCTGATAAAGTGCTCAACTTTGTCAAGGACCATTTCCTGATGGACAGCGTGATCCGCAGCGCTCCCCTTCTGCTCAAACGCAGCGTGCGCTACACACAGATCGCTGTGCATAAGATCCAGGGCATGGAGAGGGCTTATGATGTGCTCTTCATTGGAACAGGTGCGGCTTATCACCGCAAATCACTTTCATAGGGAAAAATACAATAGAAGATGTTTGGTTGCGCAACACACTGTCCCTGTCCTTTCTGATGCTCTTGTTGTCTGCGTCTCCCAGATGATGGAAAGCTCCATAAGGCCATCAACGCTAATGATAGGATGCACATCATAGAGGAGATGATTCTGTTTCCGGAGCCTCAGCCTGTGCAACACATCGAACTCGATCCTCAAAGGGTAAATCACATCGCTATCATTTAATAAAGAAACAAATTAAAACACATTTAATATGCATCTGTGGTTGGTGTTGGACTATTTTGTATCATTTTATAGTAAATGTTGTTGTTTATTTCATTTTTAACTAATAAAAATGTAGCAGAGTTAGCTCTACCAAAGCACAAACTGGCTACACACTGGATACTGTCTTTCCGCAGGGACCGTTCCATTGAGTTTTCCTGTAAGTTATAGCACCGTCTGGAGCAGAGTTTATGATCCTCTCTGGCATTTTACCTGGAGCTAAATTTCATTACCTTTTCTCTCTTTATTACATAATAGCCTCTCTCCGGTCCCAAACAGCCAAACTGCAATCTTATCTAAGATTATGTAATTCTAATAAAGTCTGAGATACTTCTTGTGAGTATATTCTTAGCTCCAAATGGGGATATGAAAAACTAGAAGACAGAATCCACATGATGTCTATGTAATATACTGGCAGATAAGCTGGCCTAAAAATAGACTGTATGTTTGGGAACAAGGGGTGCACTGAGCATCATTGACTGCAACATCCATGGTGGAGAAGCATGTGTGTTACACACATACAGATATGAAAAGTGTTAAAAATCCAAAGCATTACATCGAAAAATGAGCAAAATTCTTTGTAACAAACACTGACAGGATGAATATGTCTTTGAACACGTGTCTTTGAGCGCATGTTCTCAGTGCTCAAATTACTCAGCTGGTATCAAGAAAGAGAACATCTGGCCAGAGTTAGTCCATTGTGTAGGTTATACTCCTCTGTTTACCTTAAGTAATTGTTTCAACATGCTTTCCCTCTTTCAAATCAGAAATCTGTAACCAAAAGCAGCAGGCCTCTTCTGCCCTGCATTCACTCACACATCAGTTTTGCCTCTTTTGCAGGGTCTGTTGTTTGTGTCGTCATACTCGGGCCTGGTGGAGGTTCCTGTGGCAAACTGCTCCAACTATCTGAGCTGTGGTGAGTGTGTGCTGTCCAGAGATCCCTACTGCGCCTGGACTGGACGGCTTTGTCGGGACGTCAGGATGGCTCCACCTGACAGGTGAGAACTCGCATACAAAGGATATACATATACATATAAAGGATACTAGCACAAAGTTTGAAAGCCTTAATTCTAAACACTCACCTTCAATTTGTACACATACCTTTAGCACACACTCTATATTGCTGTATTTGCAAAGCGATCTCAACAAACTACTTTTTTTCACTTTTATATTTTATGTAAATTTAAAACCACTCAACAACTAGGAAAATACATAAAATTACAATTTAAAGTCATTAACTCATAATTTCAACACCAGAATGATTAAACAACTTACACAAAGTAAAGCTAAAACAAGGCTGAGTCTACATGCTAGTGGCTCTGTGAGGCTTTACTGAAGGCGTTAAAAGCATTTGCATGGTGATACAGGTGTAATCTTTAGCAAGTTTGCCCTCTTATTTTAACATTTTAAATACAAAGTCATCAGATTAAAATTTTGACCCCATGTGGCACTAGATGAAATATTGAGAAAAGACATGGCAATTTAGAAACACCAGAGGTACTGAAATATCCTAGGAAGAACATGAATGTAAGAGGAACTGATCTGAACATAAGCATGGCTAAATATCATGTGTATGAACATTACATATACACATTTTTACAGAAGAATGATTTTTCGCTGTGAACATCCACCCAAACAAACACATAAAGTTCAAAGCTATAGTCATGTGCTTGCAAACGTTGCTTCTAAAAAAAGACTGGTCTCTGAGTTACACTGGTGAAGCGGTACTCACAGGCCTTAAATGAGAGACCTGAAGAAAGAAATGGGTGCATCCATGTAAGGTGCCTCTCATTACAGCTGCTCATCGTCACCCTGTTGTTTTGTTCCGTATGTTTTGTCTCAGCCACTGGCAGCAGGACGTGGAGGAGGCTGACACATCAGCGATTTGTAACAGGACTTTTCCTAGCTCCAGATCTGCAAGACCAGCAGCTTCTCGTAAGTGTGTCCTTTCTGTGCAGTGGTCTTTCATTTACGTGTTGTCAGTCAGCTCATGCGCAACACAAACAACATTTAGTTAGAGTTGAAGAAGCACGTTGCCAGTTCTGAAAATGAACCCAGGTGACAGTTCTCATAATGTTTTGAAGTTAAACAAGTTACTCATAGATGTAAATTATATTGCGCCATCTTGAATTCAAAATTGTACATTATGTACATACTTAAAAAATTACATACAAACAAATGCTTGAATAGATATTTTAATATTGTTGGAGTATTGCTTATTTGGTTTCTTGCAGAGAGCTAGAATAGTTTGACACATCTCCCATACTTCTTGTAATGTGAATTATTCCTTGGCGTTATTTTTCTTTTTACAGGTGGTTCTCATTGCCAGCTCATCACAATCCCAGCCAATACGTTTCGGGTCCTGCCCTGCAAGCTGCGCTCCAACCTGGCACAGAGGAGGTGGCGTTACAGTGACAGCGCCAGCCAGTTCCTCTACGCTACACCTGAGGGAAACCTGGTGGTGGTGGCTCAGTCTGACAAGATGGAGACCTACGAGTGCTGGTCTGAAGAGGAGGGCTTCCGCCAGCTGTTGGCCAACTACTGCGTGAGAGCAGAGCCCCGCCATGAAAGCACCACTCTGATCGGCCATTCGCGCACACCCCACATTGTTCCAGAGGAGACCATCATCCTCCCTGGAGAGTCTCGCTCTGAGCAGGTCCACACCAAGACGTACTGGAATGAGCTGATTGTGGTGTGTGCTCTGTTGGCGTTCTCCCTCGTTGTGTTCTCCTTGTTCGTCATCTACAGGAACCGCGATCATATGAAGTCCATGCTGAAGCAGGGCGAGTGTCCGAGCATGCAGCAGAAGAAGCCGAGGATAGTGGGAAAGCCCACCGAGAGTTTACCCCTCAACGGCAACACCATCCCCGTCTCTACTTCAGACCACAAGGGCTACCAGACATTAAATGACAACTACATCTGCAGCACGCCCACACACGAGTCCTCACCAGATAACAGCAAGAGCTTCTCCGAAGCCTCCGACAGACGGCCGCTGAACCTGAAGGAGAGCCATGTGGAATACTCCCCGACCTGCCCTCGGCCCAGAGTGCGGTTGGGCTCGGAGATCAAGGACTCTATCGTATGAGAGCACAACATTCGCTAAACAATGACACCCTGCATCTCCATGAGGGATACAGGCCACCGAGCAGAGGAGAGGAGACCCTGACATCCTCCTATGTCACAGCGCATCTTTTATTTTAGTCATCTTAGTTCTGTGATCAGTGCGGAGGTCATTATGTTTAACCATTTCCACTCCGAAGCCAGAAGTTGGTCCGGTTTACTGCAAAAGGCAGGAAGAAGAAAGCAGTGCCAACACTCCGCTGGTTTCAACCAGGACCACGGACCATGGCAGCTGCAAGGAATAATTATAACAGTCTTTTTTTTTGAGTCATTCTCGTGGCCACTAACACCATATGTGTGTAAGCATAAGGCTGGGTAACATGGAAGAAGGAAAAAAAATACAACAATAAACAGACAACCTTCTTCCAGTATCAATGTTTATCTCAGTATCTCCTTAGGTATGCAACAATAAATTGTCTCGTCTTGGTGTCCATCACATGATACGGTTACAACAACAGACAATTCTAAATATTGATATTTTACCCAGCCCAGCCTGAGTAATCTTGCACATTCTCTGCAGAAGGTGGCTGCCACACTTCTGTTATTATGCACACTAGAACCAAGCTACAGCTACATGGTGACCAAGAGTTCAGGTTTAGGAGAATTTAATACATGTAATGCACATTCATTATGATCCACACATTATGGAAGCAAGTCAGATGCACATTTGTTCCCTTTTTCTGACTGCATGAGGATTATGAAAGACCAGGAGAATACGCCACACCCGAGCGCTCTTATCGCCAGTGGAGCCACAATGAATAAGGACTGCAAAGATGATCAAAAAATGTGATCATGAATTACGCTCCAAGGCCGAAACACTGACGTTTGCCTCCTGAATGTATGTTGTTGTTCAAAGAAGGTCTGTTTCACTCACACAAAATTGCACCATGGACGATTTAGGGAGACATTTCTGCTCACCTGAGAGCGCCGTCTGTAGATACCACGACAGGTCAATAAACGGACTCGGACACAGACACCCAGTTTCTTGAGGTGAATATGGAAAAGAGACCTGACATTACAAACGCAGAGGCAAATAAAAAAATAAAAACGGGGACATTAACACCTCTAACCATGTTCAGGGCAGCACCGAAAATCATCATGTGCACTGTGCCAAAAAAACAAATATAACTTGATTGTCTTATCTAAATGCAATAGTGCCATTCCTGTTCTGACCATCTCATGCTTTGTGTTAGCATTGATCACTGTCAAAGAGCACATGGTGATGGACCCAGAGATGGGTTTCACTAAAAGTTTTGTGGCACTAATGATGAATAAATGTGAAGTGCAAGGTTGGGAATTTCTCTAAGACTGTTAACTCATAAGAGACTCTGTTGGGCAGAATAATTGACCTTCATGTAACATTTGAACTGGGGCCAAAGGACATGGCATGGAGATCGTTTGCCATGTGGGTGAGAAAATATTCTAGTTTTCCTTCTGTCCTCTCACTGAGACGTGCAGATACAACCACTTGGAGATAATTTAGCTTGACTGGCGCTAACAATACAAGTTGTTGGTTAGTTTATGTGCTAATATGCCCACTCACAATGTAGAAGTCCCAGAACAACTAATAACTTATGTCGCTGTAGGGGAGAGATAGTGCTTAGTGGTTTCTTGTCCAGACTGCAGCTGCACATTGTAGTGAGGTAGATGCACAGAGCTTTGTATCAGCTCAATATAACCACCCCCGCCATGTCACATGTCTTACATACATGGTATTCACCACTCAGTCAGAGGTCAAGGTGACATCAATGTGAAAGCACAAGCAATCAGGGTGTTGAATACTTACAGGTTTGCACATTTCAGTAAATTCGGAGCACGTTCTAAGAAATGCAACTACTGAGATAGGTGTGGCTGCTAAGGAAAGCGATTCTTAGAAATCCGTTATTACAGGGACCAGTGCACCCATCGCGAACACTCTTGCACCCACATTGCTTAGACTTTTGAGACTTAACGAGCAGAATTTTCCAAAGATGTAGGATGCTGATAGTGTTGTGTAAATCGGAACGAGGAACATTTACACGGCCATCGGGACAACATGGCACCACATGTCTTAGAATACATCACCAGTTCACTGTATTGATCAATTAAGCCTACAGTATATACTTCACTGTCATACAGATCAACATTTTGCTATTTCGAACACTGAGCATATGACAAAATGCTATGTAACTGCTACAAGTTGACAAAGTAACTGCACAGCATACTGCGCAACAGTGGTCAGTGTTTCCTTTTTTTTCTTATGTTTTTGTTGTGTATATACAGTACCTGTGCTTAATATTGTGTGTTTTTAAGGGACCTTGTGCAAGATGTATTGTAGAGGTAGTCTTGAAACTAGAGAGTGAACACTGCTGATATATATTTTTTTCTTTCATAGTGCTCTACCTGCCTACTTCAGCAAACATTTCACCACGCTGTTAGTTCAGCACCTGGGCTGGTTTTTATCAAGCATGTCAAAGCATGAGAAGTATCTGTTTAGTTGTCTCAGTGCTGAGAGTTAGATGAGAAGTTTGATACAATTTTAATTTCTGAATAAAATGTGATGCTACAGCTTGCGGCTGAGGGGTATATTATCAAGCAAAATTAAAGGGTTAATAAGGTATTATGGGTTTAAAGTCAGAGTGTTCAGTGTGACAAAGGTGGCTCTCTTCTAATCTGGCCAAACACTAAAGTGATTTCCACATCTGTCATTACAGAACAGTGTCAGACCTAAATGTACTTGTAGAGTATCATCTTTAAATGTGTTAAGTTTAGACTTTAAGAGCTCCAATGTGCAGCTGGCATGTAAGAAATATGTGGTTGTATTAAGAGAGCTCTGAGTGGTAAAATCAATACAGCAGCAGCACTTTTCATTGTAATAAGTAGTTCTATTTGTCATGGCTCTCCGTTATTACAGACTGTTCTTCTTGTCTGAAGTGGTGCAACTGGTCCATTTTGTGCAGAAAATAATTCGAATGAGGCGCTTTTTATCAGAGCGCACACAGAGCCTGGTGATAAAAACCTGATTAAAGAAGAACAAAGAAAGTCACTGACTACCACTGTGATACTCATTTTCTCTGATTGGGTTTTGTCAAGCTTGCTTTACACCAAAAAAGCCTGGCTATGTCAGACTTGCTTTGTAATACACCCTTCTGGTTAGCTTGGCTTGGCTTAGCTTAGCATCAAGAGTGGAAACTGGGAAACAGCCAGTGTGACTTTGTCCAAAGGTAATCTGCACCCATTGACTCATTGGGGCTGTTAGTCAACCAGTAGACTGCAGAGGGTCAATGCTCTTGGACAAGAACTAGATCAGCACATTAATCCTTTGTATCTTTGTTTATTGTACATTAAAAAATATATATGTTTTCTGTCATCTTGTCACCTTTGGACAGAAGCAGACCAGCTGCTTCCTCCTGTTTTCAGTGTTTGTGCTGAGCTAAGCTGACAGACTTGTAGCTGCAGTGCACAAACATCGGAGCGATATCGATGTTCTCATTTAACTCTCGGCAAGAAAGCAAATAATATTTTCCAGATTGTTCAACAATTGCAAGCGGAGACCAAATAAATAAACCAAGAGTATTAAATTTGCCAACAAATTAATAACAAACGTAAATCTGATTCTAAAAGGCTTAGTGCAGTGTTGCTTTTCACCTCTGCTGACTCAGATTTCCTAAACTATATACTGTCTCAGTAACCTGCTTTGAGGTGCTTGGTGACTAACCTCATGACATAAAAATGCCTTTAGATATCAAATTGTTCTGCCTTTAGCCGTGTGCCACATATGACACTACCCAGCAGTGACCTCACCAACGGAAACGTGGTGAAAGGCGTGATTGTAGCCCTCAGTGGGCACACTTAACTCCAAAACACAACACGGGTCAGTAGTAGATTTACAGCTTCAACCAAGCCACCATTAACTTTACCTGCAAACTAAACCGGGAGCTGCTCAAAATCTGGTCTCATTCTGCAGCCTTTGCTTGTCTAAACTGATACTGTACACACTTCCTAAGAGGTCAGTAATAGATGGCATTGCTATTAATCTCATTTAAAAGCTGAAATTGTACTACAATTTGATCCTAGCAGATAATAAACAAACTGTCATGCATGTGTGTATTTATTAATGACGTGCTTTTTCAATGAAAAGCAAACAACAGCACCACAGAAAACGATGCTTCATTTTGAGCAGCTCCTCAGTAATGCAACATACTGTACTGCATATGAATGTAGCCAGCTATATATTTGTAGAACATCTACAGCAGTCTATTTTCCTAAAATGGCTTAAGTAGGCAATCCATTGTGACATCTTTTCAGGATTTAGTTTAAATGGTCATAACTACACAGAAACAGCACAATAGAAGTAATTAATCATTTGTGCTGCATGATGTAGTACTGCAGTAAGATGCAAGCACAGCTCCAAATCCTTCGTATCGGCTCACCCATGAGACACAGCGACAGCTTTGCCTCAGCATACTGAACACCATAAGCTTAGTTTACTGAATAACTATTAGACAAATGTGGTCTTGCCTGCATGATTTCTTTTTTTTATTATTTGTTGTGTACAAATAACATTGTGGACTGTATTTTTTGTATCATTGAGATTGTGACTGTTGTTTTTATTATATTGTACATAAAAAGCACTTTATTTTAATTTTTTAAGATAAATGAATAAAATACATGTTTTGACACATGTATGTGTGGGTCCATTTTTATGTTGCAGAACACTGTGAAGTCTCACACTTCATTTTAAACCCTGTGAACACCTGGCAGTTTCTGGGTGTTTTTTGTTCCTGGGACATTTTTGCTCTTGTAGGATTATTTTTCACTACAATATAAACTCCTGCATCTCTATGGAAACGGCACAACCATGGCTAGAAGTAGAGAAAAACTCAAAAACTGTCCTCTGTGCATTACAATGTCAAAAATAAAAAAAAACAGTAAAAATGAAGATTTGATTTCTTAGTGTATTTATTTTTGAAACATTGAAAGAGCCTGGAATCAACAAATACAACATTTTTTCCAAGTACCCATTTAATACAATATGACTACATAATATACACTACCAGTCAAAAGTTTGGACACACCTTCTCATTCAATGGTTTTTATGTAATTATTGTATACATTGTAGATACACACTGAAGACATCAAAACTATAAAAGAAATCATATGGAATTATGTTGTAAACAAAAAAGTGTTAATCTTAAGTATTTGTCTACAATGTAGAAAATGATACAAATAAATAAAAACCACTGAATGAGAAGGTGTGTCCAAACTTTTGACTGGTAGTGGGGATATTTCACTATTTTCATTTTTGATCAATTTCCTTACAGCCTGCAATTGTTTATGGCAGAATCTGGTAAATCCGTTTGTTCCCCCTTATGGCTATGGGGTGGTCGGGGGGGGGACCATCATCCGTGTTGCTGTGGCTGGGGGGTCCCCGGGACCTGGGGGCTGTGGCCTGGGGGGGTTCTCCTGCGTGCCCGACGGGTCCAGGCTGGTGCGGTGGCTCTTGGTGGGCTGCGGGGGCTGGATTGGCCGTCCTGGTGGGCGCTGTAGCTGTACTGCGGGCTGGTGGCATGTGGTGGCTCTGTCCTGGTGGGTTGTCAGGGCGCATTGCGGGGAGTGGGGGCCCTGGGTGTACTGCGCTCACCTGGGGTCTGGTGCGGGGGGTATGCGGGGTGCCTCCCTGTCGGCGTCGCCAGGCCCCACCACACTGTCCATTTTTACCCTCTGGACTCGCATCAGGTCCCGGCTCCGATTTCCTCTGGCCAGCCCCCGGTGGCGGCCTGCTTTGTGCTGGGCTGGTTGCCGCCCCTTCAGTGGGCCGCTCGGCCCCTGTGTCTGGCTTCCTGGCTGTGTGGGGCCGTTGGCCCCCTCGGGGGAGGGAGAGGGGGTGGGGTTGGGCGGGTCGGGTGGTGGGATGGGGGGTATGGTGGGGACTGGGGTGGGCGGGGTTGGGGTTTGGGTGGTGGGTGGGTCCTCGTGCCCCGGGCCGCCTGGGTCGGTCTGGGTGCGCTGGGGGTGTCGGTAGCTGCTCCCTCTTGTTCTCCGGGTTCGCGTCGTTCACGGTGGCCCCGGTGGCTCTCTGGGGGCGCCGCCCTGTGGCTCCTACGGCCCGGGGGGAGGGGTGCCCTGTTGGCTTGGCCCTGCCTTGCAGTGATTGCTGTTCTGGGCTTCGGGGTTCTTCACACTTGCATGTTTGATCAGGTCTCGCCAGCTACTGCCGAGTCCCATTGTCAGCGAATGATGGGACCCACCAGAATGTGCTGAGAATCTCTCCAGACTCTACCCTGAACTCATTCTCTCCTTCACTGGTATCCTCTTCTGGCCTGTTCTATTCCATCCTATTCTATACTGTCAAGACATCCACAATTATCGTGCTCAGTACTGTTTGTTTATTTATTTATTGAATCTCTTTTTCTTTTGTGTTGGTTTTCTTTTTTTTAGTTATTTTTTTTTCTTTCTGTTTTATTGATGGGCAGTTAGTAGTTGGGAATAACACACCACCTTACAATCTTTAATTGCAATAGCACCACCTGTTAGTTTCTATCCCTGTTCGTCCTGTCCAGTCTTTGTTTCCCCCACACATCACTGAGGTGTAGCACTGCCCTCCCTGGCTCATAACAGGGAATTCTAATAAAGAATATCTGCTTAGCTTTCAGGGAGGGCTGGTGATGGTCACACACATGCACTAAATATTAAAATATTTGGCTGCAAGACTAAAATATGCATCAATCTCATACAATGTTGACACCTCTTCTGTGGAGTTAAACAATGAGAACAAATGCAGACAAAAAAAAAAAAAAAGTAATATTGTGCACACATCGTACCTGAATATGATATGGTATGAAGGCCAGAGAGTACCAACTAAACGAGCACATTTCTAAGTGGTTTTTCAAATCAAATCATTAAGCAATCTAGTACATTTACATTTTAATTATGTGGCTCTAAAAAATAAGATCACGTTGATCTTCCATAATCACTGTCCATTGGTCACAGATACACACAGTTTCAGAGTTTTCCTGTCACAGGCATCCGCTTTATCAATCAGTACGCTTATTTCTGGACATTGTGTGCAGCTGCTGCTCAGTACTGAAGGATATTTACTCTGTCGGGACGAAGAGATGATGACACAGGGTCTCCTCACTGTTGCTTTGTTTGATCATAGTGCATCACAGGTAAAGACTGGATGGTTTTCTTCAGTTTGTCTTTTTGCTGTGTGACGGTCATACAGTACTGTGAAAAAGCATTTGATCCCCTCCTGATTCCTTTTATTTTTGTACGTATATCAAACTAAACTGCATCAGACATTCACACAAATAAAGGTAACATGAGTAAATATTGAATCCTATTTTAAAATAATAATTTTACATGTTAAACCTCAAAGGTTATCTAATACCATTTTGCCCTGTGTCAAAAAGTATTCAGCCCTTTCATTCCAATCATCATTTACACTTTCAGGATTGTGAAGTTGGCTTAAAGGTGTCACGAGGAGCACTCTGCCAGAAAAGAGATGAGATGAAGGGGAGGGTGATTGAAATACATCAGTCTGGGAACCGATCCACAGCGAGAGAGATAACAAATAATGAAGACTTGGCACAGCAGTAAACCTTCCCATAAGTGGTCGACCTTCCAAAATTCCCATCAGAGCACAGCAGCGACTCATCCAGGAAGTCACTGAAGATTCAAGGAAAACATCCAAGAAACTGCAAGCCTCTCTCACCTCAGGAAAGGTCAGTGTTCATGACTCCACTGTCCGAAAGACACTCAGGCAAAAATCCCAGAAGTACAATAAGGCTTGTCTGAATTGTGACACAACACCTTAAAGAGGATGTTCTATTTGCTGATATATTACAAGTAGAACAGTTTGGAAGGCTGAGGTCCCATTACATCTGGCATAAACCAAACACAGAATTCCATAAATGGAGCATTATACCTATGGTGTAGCATGAAGGTGGCAGTGTAATCATGTGGAGATGCTTTTCTGCTTCAGGGCAGCTTTTCATAACTGAGGGATTTCTGCTCTCTGTTAAAAACAAATCCTGATGAAGAACATCAGGTCAGCGATCTATGAGCTGAAGCTCAAGTGTGACTGGGCAATGCAGCAGCACAATGATCCCAAGCATAAGAGTAAATCTACTTCTGAATAGCTCAAAAGGAAGAAAATGAAAGTTTTGGAGTGACCTTGCCAGAGTCTGCACTCAAACCCTACCGAGAAGCTGAAATGAGCAGTTTGTGTTCACAAAGAAGACTGGTTATCAGAAGTGTTTGGTTGTTGCTGCTAAACCTGACACAACTAGATATCAAATCAAAGGAGGGCAATTACATTTGACTGTCTGACACACTTTAGTATGAGATACACATAAGCAGAAGAAGGGCTGCACAGTGGCTTGGTGTTAGCACTTTTGCTCGCCTTGCAGCTAGAAGATAACTCGTTCACATCCCGGCCTTTCCAGGATCTTTCTGCAAAGAGTTTGCATGTTCTCCCTGTGCATGCGTGGGTTTTCTCTGGGAACTCCAGCTGAGGTGAGTTGATTATTCTAAGTTGCCTGTAGGTGTGAAAGTGAGTGTGATTGTTTGTCTGTACATGTAGACCTGTGATAGACTGGTGACCTGTCCAGGGTGTGCCCTACCTTCACCCTAAGTCAGCTGGGATAGACTCCAGCTCCCCCGCAACCCTAATGAAGATTAAGCAGTGTATTGACAATGGATGATATTGATATGGTACTGTACTGTATATTCTAATACAAACCAATTAGAAGAACTTCTGTCATCACCCCTGGGTCTCCACATATACCTTTACTCATATCAGACCAGACCTCACCAGATTCATTCTTGGGTCACTTAAAGCCACAATAACTCCAACAACCTTTTGCTCTCTCCCTTTGTCTATTTGACTGTCTTATTACCTGGAAATACAAGAGAGTGCTGCATACATCTTTAAATATATTCTAGATATTTATTCATCTATTCTCACAGCTGCTGCAAACATCAAGCAAATTCTCACATCCTCCAGCTCCAGTATGCGTGTACACCACATATCACTGACCCTCATTTTCACAAAACATCTGCAAACATCCACATTGTTTGGATGATTCACAGTTTACTGCATTATAATAAGGCCACATTACAGATGGTCTCTTTGGAGAAAAGGAAAAAAATGTATCATCTGTCATTGTTGTGTAATGACAGCTTTTATCTGACCGTTGGATGCTCTGCAGGCTGTGGTTAAGTGCTTAAAATTAATGCGTGAGTGCAGCTTTTGAATGCAAATTTTGGCCATCTGGCCTGAAATACCAGACTCTCACTGGAACATATTGTATTCTAAGTTTCTGAGAACATGAAAGCAGGTCTATTGCTCATCATTCAAAGATATTTACACATGCAGTCAAAAGCAACACTTTAGGCTCTCGTACTGCTTTCTGTGGCAGCAGCTTGTGAGCATGCCCAGTCTGTTAGAGCCAAGTGTTGCACTTAAAGAACAATGCACAAGCAGATTAGGGATTTATGTACTAAAATGATTAATTAGTTGTGTGAGAGTATAAACAGCAAAATGTAATAACAAATGGAGGGATTCAGATTTAATTGGGTGTGATTAGATTTTATTTGACTCTGGTCCTTGGGTACATGCAGAACAACTGTAATAAGGCAATCCTTATCACATTTCATACAATGAAATTTGCCACCAGGACCACTGTTGCTCCTAATTCATATGAATGATTTCTTTTTAGCTTCTAAATCTTTTCCCCCATTTTACTTCCCAACATTAATTTATTAAGCCTCGTGTTCTTCTGCGAGTCAAAATTGACCCGTTTTAAAGTTTGTAAATGTGGGGAAAAAAATATGTTTTCACAGTGAAACTTCTGATGTCAACATTTTCAACATTTTTAGGAAATCTTTGAACATTTTTTGGTGGAAAAAAAGAAATGTTAAAAATGTTTCTTAAGAACATTCACATAAAAATCAACCAAAATCCAGCGAATTTCACTGGATTTTGGTTGATTTTTGTGTGAATGTTCTTAATAGAATATTTGAAGTTTTACTGATATATATGTAATCACTTTTGATATTTTTAGGATTTTTTTTGAAAGATTTTTACTCATTTTTACAAGAATTTTCTTGCAAAATTTGGGGGATTTTTTTTTTTTAAATAAAACTTTCAAGGGAAACTTTTAAGGAATTATTGGAATTTTCTTCCTGAAGATTTTGCAAATTTTCAGAAATTTTGAGAATTTTTTTGCTGAATTTTTGGATTTTTTTCAGACAAGGAAACAATATTTTTTGATGCTCGTAAATGAAGACAACAGGAGGGTTGAATGAATTTCCACCACATTATAAGATCAGTACAAATGTGGAAAGGGTTGCACAGTGGTATTAATATGTTAGGCTTTTATTTAACTGATTACATTAGTACATTTAAAAGACATTTGCTGATTCTAGCAGGAAGAAGTTTTTGTTTGGTTGCTTTTTTTGTTTGTTTTCCTTAGTTTCAAACGTCTCCAAAGGTCTTGTAAATGTAACACTAGAAGTATCAATTGAATTATTGGAAATGAAAGTTTCTCTTAGAGTAACGGTCTTTGAGCATCCCACAGGAGTCTTAACTTAGCCCAATTTTTTATCTCATTTCAGGTCAACAGACTCCTCTATTACACTGACAACATACTGCATGGGTTGATTCAGATCTGCAGATCAGGCAATTTAATTTTTGAGGACAGCTCAGACATTTAGTCGGCAGGTGATAGATTTTGACAATGTTAACCGGCGCTGGATATAATTTTCAGTTCTTTAGTTTAGAAAGCACATGTCACATAAATGTGAGTTAATTTTTATTATGTTAAATTATTAGTTTAGACATTTTATGTGTTCAGAAATGTAACACCAACAAAAACAATTTTTTAAAAAAATGAATCCACACCTGTTCATTTTAACTTTGCTTTATCATGTACTAGATTTAAAACAGAATTTACACATATGTGTTGCATTGATGTTTGAGAGTGGGCGGTTGATGGTGTCTTTGCTGTTGTGATCATCTTAACACAAACACATAAATGTGATTTGATTTGTTGCTTTGAACATTTCAACTTTCCAGTGCAAGCAAAGAGTAGAAACTGACCCACAATTCAGTTCAGTAAGACATGATGTCATCCAAAGTGAACCAGGAGTGAGACTGTTGAAGCCTGAAATGCTCACAAGTGAGTCCTGCCTGAGAGTTAGTTCTTCATTTGACATGAATAACTAATAACCACAGCTGCTGTTGGAGCATTGGTTTCATTTTAATGAAAAAAACAACCATGACTCAATCGAATGTGCATTAAATGCAAACATTTTCCATCCTGGGTGTTTTCTTGATATACAAACAAAAATTTTTTTTGGAGAATGCAAGCTGAAAATCTGTGATTTCTTTTGAAAAACATATTTTATATCAATCAACTTCAAATCAGATTAACGTATGTTTATAAGCCCTACGGTGATCTAAAGGTTGAATTCATTTGAAATTAATAAAATGTATATTCAACTGATTTACATTAAGTTAAGGAGATAAAGGTCAGTTGATCCCAACACAGTAATGTTTTACAGTGCATGAGTAAATGAGCTTCCGCACAAAAACAAGAAGAGGTTGTGCAGAACAAACTGAGGCACTGATGACACCTCGGTCAATCTTTTGTTTTGTTTTTTCTGCAGCATTGCTAAACTGTGTAGAGTTCATGGACTTATCAGCTATATTGTGTTTTCTTTGTGATAAGCATTCCACATTTATGAAACTATACATTTCTCTGGGTTGTATCAAATTTTCTTTGTTTCATTTAAGCGTGACAATTCAATTTCTTTCTCTCTCTCTTTTTTTTTTAGAATGTGTCTTGATAAGAGCTTTTTATCTCCTGGCTGTCTTAATTTGTTTGGGACACTTTAATAAAGCAATTATAACTACTGTCACTTTCAAAAGAAAAGCTTTGTTTTTAAACCCACATTTCCAGTTAACTGGACGAATTTGCATGAGGCCAAGACCTGTACAAAACAAGTAATGTGATTCCTTTATCTCTTTCCAGATCTGTTTACCTGAGCCACCACTTAGTCATTAACCCTATCTGCCTTCAATATGTTTGATCAGGACTTCTTCGTTGACCTGTGAACCAAAGTGAATCATCCATCGCATGTATCAAATATTCTGATATTATTCTATTTTATATGTATTGAAATAGAGAAAAAAATAATCAGGTGTTTAAATCATCTGATTGAAAGACCTGGTGATTACTATGTGACTTTGATTATCATTATCACCTTATTTATTCTATGTATGTATTTTAGTGTTTGCGAGGCTATGGGGGATTCGAGTGACTCATTAAACACTGAGGCTTTGGACAGGTGCCTGGAGATGCCCTTCACTTCAACAAGTCCTGAGATGTCCACTCCAGCCAATGAAACTGATCAAGGATTCAGTTTAAGTACAGGTATGGTTGCATTTTACCTTTATTGGTGTAATTTATTTGTGCAGCCAAGCTCCATTCCAGAAATAATGGCTAATGATTAACAATGCTGCTGGCTTTGTAACTACTGTTACACTAATGTCATTCTTGTTCCTAATGCTGGAGTCGTTGTGTTCTTCTCCACTTAATAATACACTGAGGATTAGTTTATCTTCAAATAATAATTAAGAATAGACCAAACAGCTTTCATAAAGGTCACAATGAAACCACTTATGCTAAGATTAAAAAAGAGAGTGTGGAAATACCAAGAAAATAAATTAATAATAGTAATAAATATAGATAAATAGACAAATATTTAACATAAAATTGATGGAAAAGTATATTTTTGAAAAGGATTAATAATTTTACAATTTAGTACTGTGTGTATATAATAGGTAGAATATAGAGACTAGTATTCATATAGATTTCTATTATTTACAATGTATTGCTGAATATTCTATGAATCCCCTGTAAGCCTCAGCTTTTTGATTTTCTGTCACGTGAATTTGCAAGGTCATAAAAAGTAAATTTTCTCTGCAATGTAAATGGTACTCTTGGTTAGTACAAACACTGCATTTTTCATCCATACAAAATTACATTTGTTTAATAATTAAAATTATAACTGCATTATTAAAAATGTTCAAATATGTCAAATTTCATTAACTTTGGGTGAGGTAGTCAGTTCATAATGCAGAAGCATTAGAATTTATAGATAACACATATTCCTCCTGCCACATCGCTATTCGTATGAAGAAACTGTTTCTGTGACAAGGCATTGTGTACACACTAAAGCTATCAACCATTTACATAATTTATAAAATCCATCATTCCGCATGCAGCCATTATCTCAATAAATGTTCACAGCAGTATCTCTGTTAAAGGCTCATTGAATTACTGTGCTGCTTTCACCCTCAAAATAATGAAGAAGGAGGAGTACCTGCCTGTGGCTATATTTATCCACCACATGATGAACATGATTATCATATTTTACTCCAGAGCAGAACTTTGCTTGCACATGTTCTCACCATAAAGTAAAGTATGTAGCTGGTAAGCTGACAAGTCTGACATTTGTTGCAGCTTCTTTTGAGTTTATTACTTACAGTTGCTTTAAAAAAATAATCAGCCCCTTCACTTCTGGCACTTTATTGTGGATTACATTTTAAATGAATAACATGTATATTTGCCTTCACAATCTGCACTCAATAACCCACAATGACTAAGTGAAAACATGTTTAAGAAATATTTGGCAAGTTCTTTAAGAATCACGAACTGAGATCTCTCATTTGTTTTAATGATCCTTGAGATGTGGCCAGGACATAAGTGTAGTCCACATGTGGCAAACTGAAAGGATTGGATGGAGTTCAGAAAGGAATACACATGTATATAAGGTTCCATAAGCAACATTCTGCATTAGAACAAACAACAAGCCATGAAGTCCAAGGAAGTTTCTGTTAGACCCCCACTATAATATTGACACCAAGACTCTTCACAGAGTTGACTTTGACCCGTCGAAAACTGTTATCTCAGCAGCTTTCCATCCATCACACATTTATGGTAAAGACAAAAGTCACCCTGAGTAATAAACATAACAGCCCACCTGGAGTTTGGCAAATTGCATTTAAAGTACTCTGAGAGCACAATGAATCTGATAAACCAAATCTGAACTTTCTGAGCAGGATCTGAATCAGTGTGTTGGTCGAACACCAGGCACTGGTGGCTAATACCATCTCTACGGTGAAGCATGGTGGTGGCAGCATCATGTTATGGGGCTTTTTCTCAGCAGCAGAAACAGGGAGATTTGTCAGAACTAAAAGAAGAAAGAATGCTGCCAAATACAGAAAGATCCTTGAAGAAAATCTGCTTCAGAGTGCAGGAACAACAATGACCCAAAGCAAACAACAAAGACAATGATGGAGATGCTTCAGAACAAGACTGTACTTGAGTGTCTCAATCAAAACATAGATTTTATTAACAATAATAATAATAATAACTTTATTTGTATAGCACCTTTCAGAAGAACATTCACAAAGTGCTTTGACAGGTAGAACATAGTGATAAAAGAGAAATAAAAGAGAACTTTACAGAAAGGCGAGTCTTAAAAAGTGGGTTTTAAGAAGTGATTTCAAAGAATCTACTGATTCGGCGAGCCTTATCTCCTCAAGCAGGTCGTTCCAAAGCTGAGGGCCCTGATGGAGAAGGTCCAGTCACCCTTGGATTTAAGCCTCGACTTTGGAACAAGGAGGAGGGACCCACCCGAGGATCTAAGGCTGCGCGAAGGAACGCACAGGGTTAGCATGTCTAAAATATAGCCATGGGCAAAGCCCTGGTAAGCTTTAAAAGTGATCAGCAAAATCTTAAAATCAATTCTAAAAAGGACAGGGAGCCAGTGGAGGGAAGCTAGAACAGGGGAGATGTGATGTCATCTGTTTAACGCCCTAGTGTATGTGTGGAGAGACCTGAGGATGGCATTTCACGAATGTGACAGACCAACTTACCCAAGAAGATTCAAAGCTGCAATAGCAACAAAGCACTAAGGATATGAATACCTTTGTAAAAGAGAAATTTGCTTTTGAGTTGTTTCTGTTGAGTCCTAAAACATGTTTCCACTGTGTCTACATGGGCTTTTGGGTGTCAATTGACGGGAAAATGTGTTTGCATTACTTGACTCACAGTAGATCTCCTGAGAACCACCACAGGGTCGCACCATTGGTGACTGACTTTATGATTACAGGGTAGTATGTCCATACCAGGTCTTGTGTGCAGTATAGTGGTATTTCGAGAAAAAAAGTGAGAAAACAAGAGATTATAAATCCCCAAGTCTAAACTCACTCAGTTTTTCTGCCCTGTGAGAACTAGATTACATCAAAACATGACCAAGTCTGTCAGTAGGACATCTCACCTCTTGATGTATAGCCACTGAACCTTCATACAGATTTAATGTTATTGAGCCTTTTTGAGCACAATGTGGGGATGGGACTGGAGTAAATCAATTATCACTAGCATTATGTTAGTCAATCCAGTCGCAGAACATTTCTGGAACCTTCTTGTCTTTTATTTCTAATTACATTATGCTCTTTTACAATAGTTTCAAAAGAGCACCTGAAGGTCATTCTACAAAGACGAAGGAACTAGGTAGATTTCTGATTGAAAATGTATAAATACTTGTGTGAAAACTGAGCTTGTCTTTGTCGTGGGTAATTTTAGACTATATTTAACATATGTAAAGCCAAGCAGCTGCAGTGCATTGCTGTCCTCCTTCTCCCCGTTTTGTACTTTGCCACTGGACCGCTCAGTATTGTAAACAGCATAAATGAAGCACCCTTCTTTCAGCAACAGCGCTGCTATGACAATACATTTCACCTCGTGCCTCCATATCTCAAATTCAGCAGACAGAGCCTGAAGAGATGAATCTCTCTGTATGAATTTAATTAGAGGAGCTGGCTTCGGCTTGTCTTTGCATTCTGCGTCTCTCATTACCACTGAGCTCCTCTCTTGGTCTGTTTTAAGAAAACCTGCCAGAACCCACAGTCAGTCTGCTGGGCCTTATGCTTGAATTTAAGTGAGATCTATCCAAAGCTGCAAGCAGAGTAGCGAGGATGATAGCGGATAAGGTTTGAATTCTCTTGCATTCAAGCAACCGGCTGATTCTGCATTTGTTCCTCATCATTATTCAGCTCTTGGGCTGCTCTCCTGCTATCTGAGATGGAAAAAAGCTAAACTGGTGACTTAATTACACGCCCTGTAATCTGAGAGGGGAGGACACAAACTCACTGGATTTCAGTTAGCAGACGCACAGCTTATTGACTATAAATAGCCTGAGCTGTAGCTTATGGGATAGATGAAAAGCTATAAAACAGGAGCAGTGTCGACTTTAATGGTGCATAGGTTGGTCAGGATATCATAGCGGTGCTTCAGCGGGTTATGTGAGAGCCAAATGTTCATTTAAAGCCTTCAAAATAAATTAAAAATTCAAACTGATTCTAAGCCCTGAATACTGTATGACTGGCGCAAGCAAAGAGTTCACATAACACAAGATAACCAACAGTCTATCAGTATAATGTATTGTTCTGTACAGTATCTCCCATGCCATACTGAGGAAATAGTTTTAAAAATACAGTGGTGTTTGCTTCCACCTTGTGGTCATTCTTCTATTAGAACATTACTTTGTGAGCTGGCATACTAGGTTTAATTACACTAAATATGGTATGCCCCAGCATGATACAACACTGATTTAAACATAGCACAAAGTCTCTTCTGCTTCACTTCATATTATATTGACACAGTACTGTGTATTGTGTTATTTATGGAAACTAATACTTCCTCAAAGAGCTGTATTGTTGAAATCAGTTATTCAGAACTTCCTGAGACCCAGCCCATTCAGTGATGTCCTCTGTACTGGACATTTGTTTTTGTTGACTCATTTGAGCTACCCTACAAAATCCTGATATGTTCAATAGAGGACATCCTGTCTTTTCCAAAGATATCTCATGATTGGGTGGAAAAATGGGAACTCTGTTTTCATACTGAGACAAAGAGGAGACTGCAGCAAAACTCGCCTGCCAGGAAAAGAGAAAATTTAAGTCAAATACTGTTAAGATATTGTTTTATTTCAAGTAATCATATATTTTCTTATTTATGAACACACCAGGAATTATAAATGGGGGTCAGAGTTTAATTAAACTTTTGGTCAGGAAAAATAATAGCTGCTTTATGAATGTCAGCTGTTATGCATGAGAACGATTTAATATATTTTTATTAATGTAATAAATAGTTTTTTATAACAATGTTTCATTCAACCTCTTAAATTTTACACTATTGTTATTTAATTTAGCTTCTAAATATTTCATTAGAAAATGAATTGGCATGTTTTCTTGTCAGCCTATTTTGATTTCATGTCATTGTGTTTTTTCTACGGTAAATTCGTTCCGTTGTCCACTACAGTGGACATGCTGTAAAATCTAAAAAATTTTTTTATAATTTTTTACTGAGTTGTTTTTTTTTTTTGCTCCAAAAAGGCAGAAAATAAAAAAATAAAATTTTGAAAGATCATTTTTTCCCCGGTTCTCATGAGGATAAGGAAAACTGGTGACAATAAATAAGCTTAAATAATAAATAGGGTAAATAAATGTAGGATAAAACACACTAAACCGATTTTAAGAGTCATTAACAAGATAATGACTTTGTGAGCCTATAGCTGGGCAGCATGTATTCTTTTTCTTACGTAGAAATGGTTCATGCTGCAGCCTCACAGGAAGGTTTTGGGTTCAAACCTGCTCATTGGGAGTTTGCATGTTTTCCTTGTGCCTCCCGCAGTCCAGAGACATGCAAGACAGGTACTTTGGCTATTCTAAATGATCTCAGTTTGCCAAGATGAGCTTCAGACCCCACAACCTGCTACAGGATTAGGCAGGTATAGTTAATGGATGGATGAGTCACTTATTAGGATTGTCTTGCTGCCTCTTCACACGGAAACTTTGACATCTTGCGCACTACAAGAGTTTAAATGTAACATTGATATTTATCTCATGTGGAGATGAACTGAACATGAGCACAAGATGTTAATATTTCTTGGCTTTAATTTTTTTCATTTTGTAAGGTTGTTAAACAACATGAACCACATCCTATAGTTTTAGTAATCACACAAGCTATCAATCATTATCCAGACTCTGCCTAGTAAATGCTATTTTTAGGGATGTTTATGTGCAGGGTTTTAAGGGCTGTACGAAGTCATCCTTCATTTATCACTGCCATCTGCACAGAAGAGACTGAGATATTGCTAGTAGTTGTTGCATTCCTGATTATTCCTCATTGCTAGATTCATTAAACTGCACTGAAATGTGGCACCGTTAACACAAAGTCCACTTTTAAACGGTGGATAAATGACCATCAGAAAGAAAGATTCGGACAAAACTCTGCACACGCTGTCTTCAATGCCAAAATTCAGAATAACTCAAGCAAGCATGAACTAAAAAGATACACTTTATTTGAAACCAGCAGGGGACATTTTTGTACAAAAATACACAACTGTTACGTAGATGCTTTGCAACAAGAACTGTTCGTCTTTATCCTGCTGTTTACACCACTGATGCTCCTCTGCATGCAGCACCAACGTGGGACAACTGCTAAGTTGCTCAGACATAATTTCACCGAGTAAAATAACAAATCCAACAAGCAATGTCATTTGCCATAGGGAAGAATGTAGGATCCTGGATTCTTTAGTCTAGACAAAAATGACAGATCCATTCTCATATATATCAGGAAGAATGCTGAACATGGGATGTTCTTGAAACGTGGAGCTGAATTCATCTCAGACTTCATTCTTTACTTGACTTCGCACCTGCTTTCCCTCCTTCATCCGCCTTTTTCTGCTTCTGTTGCATTATCTCAGCATCCCTTGAGGAAAAAAAGGAACAATTTGAGAGAGAACAGACTTTAATAGAAGAGCCTCAACTGTAACACATCAATATATCACTTCATGTGCCACATGTTTGAAGGCACACCTCTTACATGATAAATAACTTGCTTTAGCTCATTACTTATTTACCAGGAAGTACAATCAGGGTATTCAGGACCCATGTGCTGTATTACTGTAGCACAAAGAATCCTAATATTAAATGCCAATAATGGTGGAATTACTAAGGAGAAGCAAATTACCCCACAGAGTGGAGTACAGTGCTGCAAAAACTCAGTCTGTGCACATCCCACTTCTTTAATTTCTGGCAAACTTCTGCTTACCTCTGCTTTCTTGCAGCAGCCGACAGCCCATCATCGCCTCTCTTCCCTTTGCTATTTTCTGTCTGCTTTTTAGCAGCCTTCTGGCGTGCAAGCTCACGTTGGTTTCCTCCTAGACGTCAGAGAAAAACACAGTGTAGATAAACAAAGGCACATTAGTGAGACACACATCAGGTATGTCAGCTACACCCATACACACCTCGATTTCATAATGCTGCAAAAGAGACAAACAAACAAAGCCGTACCAGCAACTCAAAGGAATTTCCTAGTGTCTGGTGATGATATAATGAAAAGATCAATTTATATCATGGCGGAAATAAAAATGGTGCAAAACTTAAAAGCAGCCGACGTGGCAGAGAGGCGCTCTGGAGCAGCTTCAAGCCCGGAACAACAGCACAGAGGGCAGCAAAGCGTCGTCTACGTGGTAAGGTTTGTCGCACCAGACGGGCAAATGAGGACAAACAGCGAGGACGCAGCCACATTTGCAAAAATGAAAATAATGCCTTGTTATCACGTTGACATCATGTCCGCTACCGGCAGCGCTGATACCTAAATATCCGTGTTGTGTCTGTGCTAGCTGTGTTTTTACAGCAGGCCAGGGCTGCGGCTAACAGCCGGACAACAAACCACTCGCTGATCCATCGATGTCGACAAAACGTACGACGCTCTTTATGTAACATACATCAAAGTGACACACACTATCGCTTCAGGCCGCATATTCCACGTAAACAAACCAAAAACAGCACTGTTGGCGGTGTTGAAGTCATTTATAACCAAAGGCGACAGGAATTGTGTGAAATAACGTTCTATTTCAGCAAATAGACGGAACCCAAGTCGGTCAAAGCTAACGAGCGGTGAGAACAACGAGCACAGACCACATGCAACCGAGTAAAGTACATTAATGCCTTACAGTCAACATATATGTCGATACCCACTGGTCATTTTAGTAATCGACGCTTCCTTCGCCCGAAATCCTGATAAGCTCAGCCAAAGGGCCGCTGGCTCCCTTCTGTCGCTCCAGTCGCTGTTGCTGCCTTGGTTCGCTGTGGCTGCCAAATATGCGCGAGACTTCCGTACGAGAACCAGAACATTCCGTCTCATCTCAAAGGACTGCGCATGCGCCGGGTTTGGCCGCCTCAGTTGTTGTGATTACTATTACTGTTGTACTATGCTAATTATTTTTTATCATAATAACAGCAACAATACTAATAGCAATAATGTCTTTGTCCTGAGTCAGCTGGGATATGCTCTAGACCCCCGCGACCCTAATGAGGACTAATGTATAGCGATGTGTAGATAATGGATGGTTGGGTTTGTTGAGCGTGTTTGTATTTTGAGATAGAAGACGAACTACTTCTCTCCAATTAAGCTGTTTATTTTCTAATATCAGTGTCTCAAAAGAATCTTGTACAAGGACCTTCTCTATTTGGAACAGACACCCAGAAAAGGATAAAGTCTGATATGAACAGAACATTTTATACAGTATAGTGAAATGTGATTGGTTATAGAACACAAACATGTAATTCAAATATTGAAATGTGATTGGCTAAAGGTGGGGATAAACCATGGTTTAGACTTAGCTTTCCCATTAGTTGGTGTACTGATATGTCCATATCTCTTGGCACATGATTTATCCAATCCCCAGGCGCTGCACCCTGTAAGAAGAGCCCTCCTGCAAACTTTTCCCCGCTTTCTACCAGTTTGTATTATTAATGTATTATTTCATTGTTAGTTGAGATGTGATGCAGCCATTAGTGGTATCTCGTAGGGGGGATGCAAGTGTTCTTCAGGGAGGATTATTGTGTTTTCTCGCTCAAACAACCTTGAGCTAGCAGTTTCAGTGAAATTAATCGTTACATTATATGAAAGCAGGAATGTGCTGTGTATCGAGGCCAAAGCTCTATCTTTGTTAGTGTGTGTATGTGCAGAAGAAGAAGCATTTTTTGTAAGCGGCTGTATCTTTCTAGCGTGACCTGTCTGTGTCCATCAGAGCTTTGAGTTAGAGCTTAGCTCCCTTTTAAAGATCAAGCACAACTCCTGGATTCATTGCACATTAAATGGTTATTGTTATCAATATTATAACACTCATATGTAATATCAATTTTAGTGTTCAGCAAGCAGTACCTTAAAAATAAATCCTAACAGATTATTATTATTATTATTATTATTATTATTATTATTATTATTATTATTATTATTATTGGAAGTGCACAGAATGCAAGAATGAAGATTGTTAGTTGTTTGTTTGTTTGTTTGTTTGTTTGTTTGTTTGTTTGTTTGTTTGTTTGTTTGTTTGTTTGTTTGTTTGGTGACATGCAGCTGAAGGTAAACTACAGTATTATATTTATTGTGCTGTGGCATTAAACCCCAGTGGTGGAATAAGTTACCAAATTCTGTTCGATCTGCAGAATCCCTCTAAGTCTTTCATAAAAGACTTAAAACCCAGCTCTTCACTGAACACCTTTGCACTTGACAGACTGCAAAAAAGAAAAGAAAAAATAAATACTATTACTTCCTGTGCTGCCTGTAGACACCACAGTCCTATTATCATATTTGAACTTGTTTTATGGCACTTATCCAGGTTGTTTTCTTCTGACTAGATCCTTGTTTGTGTTGTGTTGACTCTCAGATGTATGTTGCTTTGGATAAAAGTGTCTGCTCAATGAGATTGTAGAATTGTAAATCGTACCAGTCACAGTAAGAACAGTATACATCGCGAGTAGTCTCAATTTGTATGTGTCTTTGGTCATGTTGTTTATCTCCAGCAAACACATAATAAGGTTTTGTTCTGGGACCACTGAGTCTGATGCTTTGGTTGAAGAACATGAAGACTGACAGTCCCAGAGTGACTTTTCTTCTCCTCTTCTATCAGTATGGCCAACAACAGGAACACACTTTGGCTTGCATAGACAACTGTCTTGTATCCAGTATAAAAACATACCTTAAATTTATTTGCTTTAAGTCTGATTGTACTTCATGTGTGCAGGTGTCAGAGTTACAATCTCTAGAAGTAAAATAAGGATGCTTTCAAAATTAGCTATTTCGAGAGAATCTACACCAGTATTTGTTGTGGCCATCCTCTGCCTTTTAAAAAGCAGCAGTTCTCCTTGGGACAATTGCACACAGTTTTTCCACCTACTCGGCAGCCTGTCTGTTCCAAGCATTGAGGAGAACTTCCCTCAGTTCTTCTGAGGATTCAGTCTCAGTATATTCTGTTTCTTCATTTAACCTCTGATTGAAACATGATGAATGTAGGAGCCATGACACCATTTGCAGGAGTCCTTGCTCTTCTTACTGAAAATAGTTCTTTATGTTTATTCTGTCTGTTGACTTCTTGTCCTGCTGCAGAATTTATTTTGGACCAATCATATGCCTCCTGGATGGTTTTGTTCAATGGATAAGAATTTAAACAGCTAAGGTTAAGATTTTAGCATATACTCAACATTTGGTACATTATATTTACTTTAAGGTAAGTCTCTTTAAAAAAAAAAAAAAAAAAGATTAAACACTATGACTTCAGTCACAACTCCCAGGTGGTTTAATAGCGCCTTAAAAGCTTACTGCAGAAGAGCCAGTAGGTGGCAGACTAAGGTAAAGTATATTTCAAACAGCTTGGGCAGTCTCAATTTTCCTCATGGACAGGGAGACTAGTCATCATTTCAACTTATGAAAGTGTCAAATGTAAAAAGTGTCATAGATAAAATGCTTAAACTGAGGGTCAGTGCAATGAACTACAACAAGTGCCCTGCATGAAGCAAATGTCTTTAGCTGTGTTAAAAACAGGAGGAACTCATTTGGTAATTTCGAATACAAATTGCTTTGGATCTTCCCATGGACAACAGACTTTTTTCCCATTTTCCACTTAACTGGAGGTTAAAGTGCAAAATGGAAACCTCTTAATAAGAAAACCACACGATGCTTCTTAGCTGTTTTTATATTGTGGTTTTATTGACTGTCTGGTTACTAAATAGGCTCAATGACTGAGTCATGTCTGCCCAAAACTGAACCTGTACACAGACACTGAGGCTGTGACTGTAAGAAAGCACAGCTTACTCTATGCAGCTGAGCCTACATGTGCCTAATGCCCTGCAAAAATGTAAAATATATATATTTAAAAGCATATTTGTATAAAAATATGGGAACAAAATTGCATGTTTTTAAAGGGAAGTGGAAACCTGCATCCACGGTTGTTAAGAATATATCAACTATGCAGTTTGTGTATCACATTTGGAATACAAGTCTTAAAATGGTCTCATCAAGCTGGAAGTGCAGCTAAGGAGAATGAAGACTGGGTTGGGATTCTTGCTGAAAGGCAAATGCTGTATTCTAAGGACATAATTACTGTTTTAATACAATGAGCTATCAAACTACTGCTGGGATTGTCTAGCCAACTAGCCAAGTGTTCTTACAATTTAATGATACGCTGTAAGTTTGTTCATGTCTGCAGCTCTCTGCATATTATTTCTTCACTGATAGAATAAAAACGTGCTTTGAGTGATACCAAATATCATTTTTGTAATGCTTCTCATCGAAGCCTTCGAGTCATAATGATGTGTATGATTTACTTCAAACATAAAGAGCAATCAGTGAGAAATCTCCTTGTTACAGGTAGTTGTGCATCACTGGCTGCAATACAGTGTGTAGATAATATCAGCAGTATTGATTTTTACTGTAGGCTGTAGCTGCTATACTTCTTGTTGGAGCTTAACCTAAAAAATGACACTTAGCTCAAAGTCAGAAGCTGAGTGACTGCAGCTGTGGGCTAGCAGAAACACTGCATTTGAGAAAGATGAACATAAATATTCTTTACCATTAAAGTAACCAATGTTACTTTAGTGGAAGATCTCAAGTTATGATTTTTTTTGAAACTGAGACAATTATTCTTATGACATTTTATACAAAACTCAATGCATTTAATGTAGCAAAATACACTTAATTATTTAGTTTTTTTTTGTTTAGTTAATTATTTCAAAAGTAATAATTTGTCAAAAGACTTTTGCCACATTAGGAACTCATTGAGACTGCTGATAGCAAGTCAACAGTAAGAATGCTATCATGCTCAAAGTGCAGGTGGTGGTTCAGTGGTCAAGGCTGCTGATCAGAAGGTCGGGGGTTCAAACCCCAGCACCTCCAAGCTGCTACTGTTGGGCCCTTGAGCAAAGTCTTTCAACCCTGTGTGCTCCAGCAGCACACAGGCTTCAAGTGGCTGCACTATGAAAGCAGCTTCCTAACAAGCTGGGATATGTGAAAGACAATTTCCCCTTGTAGGATCAATAAAGTAAACTAAGTTTTTAAAAATCCAACATTAGCATGCAGATGTTCTGCATCTATGTTTACCCTGTTCACTATTTTAATGTCAGCATGCATGATAACACCTGTTAATGAGCACTGAACTCAAAGTACAGCTTAGAGTGGTTAGAGTGTCATTAGTTGTATTCTAAATTTTGGACAGATGGTGGTGGGAGGCAAAGGCTTAGTTATTTAAGGATGCAACAAAGTCCTTATGATTCATCCACTGGGGAGCATGAATGTGTACAAAACCTCATGACAATCTGATATTTGCAGTGTTTTAGTCTGGACCATTGATTCAAAGTGGTGGCCTGACTGACATGTGGCTAATGTGGCAAAAAATACATTACCAGCTACCATTTTTACAGTGCAATAATTCAACTTTATTTTGATCATTCCTAAGATCAGGTTTTTTCAAATGATACACATATTTTTTCTGAAATATTCCACTCTTTGAGGATCAGTTTAACTTTTAAAAGCTGCATAGGAATCAGAAGATGTGAAATATGGCCACTGACCTCTGTGACATAAACCCCTCCTGAATGTACTGACTTGTCAGAACATCATAAACTTTATTTGCTCAAATATATTTGATATACTTGGATTAATTTGATGTGGTTTATTGGGCAAATTTTCTTCATATTTCAAGCAGAACATATTAAGCATTTATGTTTGCATATGAAAGTCATCATGCTGTTCCACTTTTAGTTTCAGTCCCTCATTAGAGAGTCCAGCTAAGCCTTGACTTTCTTGTTGCCCAATGCACAGGAAACCTAACAGTGGTTTTCTCCTGCCTGGGACACAGAGCAGAGGTTTAGTTATATATCCTGGGACTAAAGGAGGTTATGAATAGTCCCATGAAAGTTGCTGGATTTCCACACAGACCAAAAAACTGAGATCTTACTGTAAACAGAGGATCAAGTGGATAAACAGGCATGGCTGCTTCATGCCACTTGCGTGCTGGAGCGTGAAGACTTTAACAGGCTGTAGAACAGCATGTCAAACACTGTGGTCAGTTTATTGGGCTGCTGGCGACACAGGGCAGCCCAGGATGTCTGCCTATGACTTGTTTTCCCCACAGCTGCTTTCAGTGACAACATCCTGCTTAGAGCAAACTATTTTTGTCTCCCAGTGCAATTATCACCACCTGGTAATTTTGACAATGTTTACTGCTTCTGCTTTACAAAGCCTCAAAATGTTAATGCTGTCCTTGTGTGACTGCTGCTCCTCACGCTGCCAGTCGTGTCTCCAGTTTAATAAAAGGGACATGATGGGGAGGAAAAACTATATATATACTATATATATATACTATATTTAACCAGGGGATTTTATGTTAACAGTAAGAGTCCTTGCCCTGTCATTACCTGCAGCACATTTCCAAACTGAATACTTAGTGAGAGACACTTTTAGAAGTCAATAGTTCACTTTGGGCAAACAACATGTGAGTGTGCATGTTTGACTATTATGTGTTGTGGGATAATTATATAGGGAGAAACATTAAGTCAATAGCAGCTAGATTTGCGGTTTTCGGGAAATCGGTGAGTGTGTTTGCGCTGCAAATGTTTTATTTTGTCCCAACAGGTGACAGATGATTCATGAAATCATGCAGTGTGTATGATGTGTTGTGAGGACAAGGCAACCACCATTAATTTCTCCTCCAACATTTGATTGCACAATCTTCATGCACAGACTGCACTGTTTAGAGCGTTGTTTTCTGGCGCTGATGATGAGGCTGTGGAAGCACTGATGTGTGGCAGTATAAACTTAGTGTGACGAGCTGGACGTATGGAGCATTCCTCTCTGTCTCATTTCACTGCTGTCATCCATCACGCTGCCAGAGTCCTGCCTGCTGTCGTGCATGATTGATGGGACTTGCTGATTCCATCTTCTGCATTGCCTTAATGTCCCTCATGCCCTGATTGTTGGGAGCTAATTTTGACATGAGCCTATAAAATTATTATGCTGCTTGTGCTATATTGCACACTACATGCATACACATATATTTTTCTGCTCTTCTGAAACCACCATTTTCTGACAGCATTTTCACAAAAAACATGTCAGATGTTTAAGCTATGCTATACATTTACAATATTTATTTTTAACAGTTTGCCATGCACTATGTACAGAATTATGTTGGTATATGTTAACAAATGGCCAGACATTTTAGAGTTAATCTATGTTTATACATTTTGTAGGAACAGTTGCATTTCTTTCACCTCCATAAATTATGTTAGACTGCAAAAAATATCTGTGCATCTATTTGAACATATTTTAAAGAAAACAAGATCAATAGCCTGCAGTCATGCTCAACTCTGGGAGGTTGTTTGAGCTAAATGCTAATGCTTGCATGGCAACTGGCTCACATTGTGGTTTGTCAGCTACAGGCCAGATGTTGTGCATCTGAGTTTAATGTGTTAACATCAGTAGTGGAAACAGCATTGAGATGCTTTACTTAAGTAAAAGTACCAATACATCAATGTACCAATTCTTTACTGGGAGTATAAGTCTTGTATCAAAAGTAAAAGTATAGTATTAGGTGCAGAATGTAGTTAACATATTAAAGTACAAGTCCTGGTTTGGTCTCTCTGACTGATGTATTATTGTACATGACATTATTACATCATTAGTAGTGAAACATCAATATTTCAGTAGCATGTTACCATTTTAGCTGCTGCTACAGGTGGATCTAATATATGGACTTTACATACAATTGTATACACAGGGACATCAGATAAACCTGAAGACTCTTAAGATGAATAAAGGGAGAGAAACAAAGAAAAAAAACTAAGTTCTGATGCAGAAAAGAGATATTGCATCATTTGGACATTTATTGAAATGAAACCATGTGAGGAATTTAGATTGATTGGAGCTGTCAACCCACAGACATGAAAAGTGACTCAGAGTACACATGGCTTTATGTTGGACATCAGAAGCCCAAAAAGTTGAAAACCATTTGTTTAATCCTTAACCATGTGTATATTTTAGAAGCTTGTTATATAATCTATTGAGTAAAATCATCATTTTAACAGCAATTGATAAATGTAGGGGAGGAAAATTTCCCTCTGAAATGTCGTGGAGTGAAAGGATAAGATAAGATAGTCCTTTATTACTTCCCAGGTCTGGGGAAATTTCCAGTGTTACAGCAGCAAAAAACGGAGAAAGTAGCATAAAATTTAAAATACTCAAGTAAAGTTTAAGTACCTTAAAATTGTACTTAAATACAGTTTGAGTAAATGCACTACCTCGCTTTATATTCCACCACCAGTTAACATTTTAACATTTGCTCATTCAAACTCATCTTGAAGTGGATAAGTGATTTGTTTGGCAGGTATTTAGTCCTGAATCAAGGAATATGACAAAGAAAGAAGGAAGCATGAATGTCTGCACCAGATTACACAGTAATCCATCCAAACCACACTCGTAGCAGAGCTAAAAACGGATGGTCAACAGTAGCTTTCTCTGTTGGTGGATACTGTCTCAGCATCCAGCCACAAATAGAGTTTTGTTTGGTTGTCAGTGTAAATCTTCAATGTAATTGGTATGTTTGTTTTTGTAATGCCAAGCCAAAGAACTGTTTTGTCTAAATCTTTAATTCAGGTTAAATTGGTCACACACGTCCTTTGGTTGATGGAGTACAGATGATGGTGCTGTTTATTTATTGTACTAGTTGCACATAAAGAATACACATAGTCAGGATGTCCACACTTTATGTCCTGATAATGATGTTGAGTTTTGCTAATGGCTTTCAAGTTAAGTGTCTGTAAGTAATTAAGACATTAAAATCTGCAACATGTTCCCAGTCGCTGCAAAGATGTTTCAAAAGCTGGTTCTTTCTCAAGGCCTTAAAAACCAGCAAGTGCAATTCTCATGGGTATCACCATCCATATTATGCAAGGTAGTGTTTTATTTCACCTGCCACTTTGTCCCTTTGTCCATGTCTGCTCTGAACATAAAGCTTTCAATGGCATATAGACAGTTTAAATTGTGGGAAAGAGCTCCGAAATAGGTTAATGCATGTCGCTTTTGAGAACATGAGGCATGTTTGCGTGCTAGCTTGCTTATGTGCAAAAGTGAGGGAAATCGGTGACAAAAAAGGGTCAGACTGGTGTATGGATGTGCTTCCTGAAGTGAAGGAGTAATTGATTCCATTCCGATCCGTTTGATCAAGGCTTACCTTTCTTGTTTTCCATTTCTTGCTAATATATAACTGAAACTCTAGCACCAATATACATTTGAACAGCAAGAGTTTTCTTTATCCAGAAATAAGATTTAAAATCCTGTTTCTTTGCACAGAATTTAAAAAAAAAAAAAAAAAGATGGAGGAGGGAGTCTTTCTGTTTTAAGCTGACTGGCCCTGACAACATCAACCCTTTCCCATTCTTCTTCAGCATTTCTACTCCAGTCTCACCTGATTTACGTGGAAGTCATTTCAGTGGACCCATTGTTGCACCTTTAATCCGAGGTCTAAGTGGCTCGCCTGAGGTGAAGCCTTTGATCTAAAGTTAGTTGGGGACAAAAGAAGACACGTGAACGTCAAGATAATTTCTTATGGAGTGCAGATGCTGCACTGGTTTACCATTTACAATGGAAACACTAAACACAATCCAGCAGAGGTGGAGGTGAGACAGGGCTCATTTTAACTGACAGGAGCATGGAGGAAACTTTGTGACTTCAAGAGGAGTCAAGTCAGGTGCATGAGAACAAAGAAAATACATGAGAAAAGCTCCTAAAAAACAGCAAAAGACACTTCTCTGATATGAAATAAAATGATATTTGCTGCTGCCAAATGACAGTAGTTTACATATTTATTCACATAATTTTTTTAACAGTTGAATCGAAGGAAGATTGTGCACGGTTTGACATACAACACGTGGAATTTAACCATCTCTCAGCTACTGCCCTAAGCAATGCGCAGCAGAAGAATCATCTTCAATATTTTGAATAAAGATTCAGGACTTTTTGTCATCATTAGAAGCAGAGACTTTGATGTTTCATTCCTCTTTGGAATCACTGCTGTCATAAACACACCCAAAGTGAACACTGTGAGGTTATCAGGACAAAGCTAATTCAATTTCATCTCCTTCTTCACAAATTGCTTCCATTATACAAGTTTTAAGTTTTACCCATTGGGTAGAGCAAAATGTTACAACCTGTTCCCTGATACAGCTTAATTTAATGTTCTTTCACTTGGCACGGAACAATAGCAGTCATCCGAGGAGAAAATGATGGCTTTATTTTCCTGACTTTACATCAGATGTACACTCTGTCTTCTGCTGTTTTCGTCTTGTGTTTGTAACCTGATTTGAACACCATAAAAATGAAAGTGTGCACTAAATCAACTGTAAATTCAACATTACTACTTTGCCTTTTGACTCTGTACCACAATAAAGCATTTGACTAAAAAGAAGAGAAGCCACAAAAGAATCCATACGGTTGATTTATGGCTTTTCGATGGCCACGTTGTCAATGTGCTGAGCAAAATGGGCTAACATCAAGGCTGGTCTTATTATGATAATGAAATGAAAATCTGACATTGTCCAGATGATGTGTTTAGCAGCGGTTGCCACGGTAACTGCCATTTCTCAGCAAATGCATGACGTCCAGAATACAGGGATGACTACATAACAGCGAGTGGTTTCTGCATCATGCCACGTGCTTCTGACAAGGTTAGCTGGTCCAAAATCAAATTGAGTTCGGAAAAGGATAATTGCACCAGAACTACAGTAAACACAGGCGAACGTATGCAGACACACACACGCTCATCCTCACCCGTCAAAACATGGATCCTCCTTTATTTTTACCAACATGTTTGCTTACATTTCTTGCTTAAGATGTCTCTGCCTCCGTCTGTCTGTCTCGTCATCGTCCTGCTGTGGATGAGCTCACCACTGTCTCCCGACTGACTCATCCGGGTTGGTTCCAGAGACAGACGAGCTGACTGACGGCTTCCCGCTCTGCATGTAAAGTACAGAGTTATTCCATCTCTGTAGCATAGTGCAGACTCATTGAAAACACTCAGTATGCACGAGATGTTACTGACTCCACGGAACTCATCTGCACGATTCTCACATTAAATTTTCATGGTAGTCTGTACATACTGTACAACCCATAATAACTGTACAGGATGGGACAAACTGTAACTATGAAGAAGCCATAGCAAATTAATCACATTTAATGTCCAGTTCAATGCACACTGTGCTTACAAGAGTAGTGCGTGACTGCCTGCTATGTCAAGCTTGTCACAAGAAGCTTTCACTGTTTGCTGTTATCAGTCCAATACGTCTGATAAGTTAGAAGGATATCATCTGTCATGTAAGCTCAGTCAGTTTGGACGGTCAGGTCCATACATTTTTAGACAGTGAAACAATCTTTGCAATTTTGTCTCCAACACCATGACCAACAATGTGACTCTGACATGAAACAGTTACAATATGGTTGAGATATACTGTAGATTCTCAACTTTAAATTAAGGGTTTAACAAAGATACTGCATTATTCATTAAGACAGCATAGTCCAAATTAGTTGGGCATATTCACAAAACCATGAAGATTAGGATTTTTCTAGTACTTGGACACAAAGCCCTTTGCAGTCAAAGATTGCTGAATGTGTTGAAGCCATGGGCATGACCAAATGTTGACTTCCCTGGTGTTTTGGTAGGTCTTTTCTGCATGTGGTTGCTGCTTGTTTCTGGTCTTTTCCTCTTTAGTTTTGTCTTCAGTAAGTGAAAAGCAGCTCAGTTGGGTTGAGGTCAGGTAACCGACTTAAGAAGCTTTGCTTTTGCTGGAGTCATTTATCTGCAAGTGTACTTAACTGAATCTAAGCAGGAAGTGTGAAAGTGTGCACTAAATCAACTGTAAATGCAACACTGCTATTTTGTATTTTGACTCTGCATCTGTATCCTCAAAAGAAAAAGGCTACAAATGAATCCATGACATTGATTTATGGCTTTTCAATGACCACACTGTCAGTGTGCTGAGAAAAATGGTAGCCATATGTACCCATACCATAAAACTGTTTCCACCATGTTTGGCAGATGATGCAGTTTGCTTTCCGTCATTTTTGGACAAGTTAATCTTTGTTTCATTGTCCAAAAAAATCTTGTTTTAGAACTGAGCAGGCCTTTTCACAGGTTTTCTAGTAAAATCTAATCTGTTAGTTTTTCAGTGTTACTGGCACTTTGCATCTTGAGGTTAACTCTCTGTATTTAGATTCATGAAGGTGTACTGTGATTGTAGACTCTTACAAAGATACACTTATCAACTCTAGACCGTTTATCTCCATAACGTCATAAAAAAATAGGAAATAGGCCACACCTGGCCATGAAACTACTCTTCTGTTAATCATTTCATTACTTTTGAGTCTGCAAACATCGAGGGATTATGTTCTAAATGGTTATCACTCCTTTTTTTTTTTATCAACCTCAGCTATACTTTGTGTTCAGTGCCAATTAGCAGATGTTATGCAAATTTGTTGCACATTTGTATTTTACTCATTGTTGAACATGAAACTTACCCAAAACTGTTGTGTAACAAAGGAACACAGAGAGCTGGAGAATTTCAGAACTACTTATTTCCTCACTGCTGCACACCTGGTTCGTCACTTTACAAAGAAAGTGAGAACCTAAGTTTGTTCAAATAGCTGCAACAATAAGTTCAGTCTGATACCGAATATCACAATATAAGAATTCAGTTTTTAAATAAAAATGCTTTCAGACTGCTTTTTAGGTAGGCAAAATCATCACAGGTTTTTAAACATATATTTCTGTTTTAATAAAAAGTGATGAATGTAAAGGAAATTAATCCAAAGGAAAGCTAATAGAATTTTTTGCTGCTCCTCTGTGCACAAAATATAGATATGAATGTTCAGTACAGAACCAGTGTTCCCAAAAGAATGACACTAAAAGTAGCATCCCAGATGTGTGAGCCTCCTCCATAGCAACTTACCTTTGCTAGGCCTCAATTAGCTGAGTGGCAGGACACATGGGAAGCACTTACCAATCTCCAGATGGAGCCCCTGGGACCAGAGCAGAGGGGAATGGGTCCATAAGACTGGCTCTGTGCAGTAAAGGCCGTTATTGTTGGTGTAAGGTGCGTGTGACAAATATCCACAGCGCCTTTTCCCAGAGAGGCCACGTGGAGACAAATATTACGAGCATGGATTTAGATGCAGTGTGCTTCTATAGTCCTGCTGCAGTTCCCAAGGCTCCTCACCTATAAAAGCCTGTGTAATGTGGGTAATGATGAATACTTAGCACAGTCTGTGTTACTGGGAGTTCATTAATGTCTCCATTTTTAAACACCAATCATCTAAATTCTGCAAAGCAAAATAGAAACAACAACAAAAAAAAGAAAAGCGCTTTGATTAAAATAATAATTGCATGTAGTATCTTGAAGTTGTAATCTCCAAACTGGGAGCACAACACTGACATATTATCACCTATTAAGTCGATATAAACTAGTTAGCCAGCAGCCGCTTACACATCAAAAAGTTAGATAATGTAAATCATATATTCTCTCTATTCTAGTTCTTTTTTGATCTCCACCAACTATCTAGAATAACATCTTGCTCTGTAGCTGCTAAATGCTAGATGATGTTCACAAGCTGATTGATAACTATTTCTGTCCTCCTTTTGGCAGTGCACAATTAGTGTATGATAGGTTTTTAAAGCTTTTTCACTTAAAACAACTGAAAACAATGCTGACCTGAGTGAGACAAAAACATAAAACCAAAGGCTGAAAGACATCAAACACTTAGCCTTGAGTGGAACTACAGAGTTGGGTGATCATATGTCACCATGAGCTATCCGTTTTACATTCAACATTGTCATTTGAGTGATTGCTAATATAAAAAATACTGATTGTAGCAGCTTTAATTCAGCCTATGGTATCCAGTTTACACATGCATGAATGTATTTCTAGTCACTTACAAAAGAGGACATCTGTGGTTTGGGTTTCTGGATACATTCTCACAACTTTATTACCAAATTACATATTAGTCTATTGCCGTGAACATTCTGTCTAATTATTATTGACAATTTTTTGTGTCAAGGTTGACAAATACTTCACTAGCTTGTCAAGACGTTTGTATTCATGTCAGCCTTTCCTATTTATTATCTAAAACTAAACCAAAATCAGTATGAAATGACTAACTCAAGTGCAAACTAGCTGACCTTAACTGCTTCTGCTCGTCCTAGACTGACTGTAGATTAGAAGGACTTCCCTGGCTGTGTGCTCCATTCAGGCTCAGAAATCCAACAAATCATTTAGCTGTCAGTCATAATGAAGTTGTGCTGCATGATGTCCACTCTGCTCGGTAGCATACTGACTCATTCTTTGGCAGCAGAAGTGTATCATATATTGTTCAAGAAGCAGCGGTATATAATCCACAACCAACCAAGCTTAAGACACATTTGCATTATATGAGGCAATACATTTTTTCTTTCAGCCCCTGTTTTTTTCTTTGTCCTGTTCTTGTTCCACATTAAATCTATCTTCCTTCCCTTTCCCTCTCTCACTCCTTTTCGGTCGTGTCATGCGGCTGTGTCAGTACCCTGAATAAGATGACGTCTGTGGCCTGAGTGAGTCATCGAGACCCTTAAGAGCTGCCAGGGAAACTATAGCTTGCTGAATAACTGTACCCTCCATCCCCCCTATAAAGCTCAGGATGAGGCAGCTCCAATCATCCAGCCGAACAACAGGAGCAAACTGAGAAAGCATTAATCTCTGAGATAAGTCACCGTGCAACTCGTTTTTATGTTTCTAGTCCTTTGACTTTCAAGTGTCATTACCTGGCTATAATGCATAATAGAACTCTTGACAAGGTGATGACTTTAATCAAGCTTCAAAGGCAGTGGCATCATGTGGCAGATATGCATACAAAAAGAGATCAGACTGATCAGTTTTTTTCTCTTTAAACATGAGAAATGTGTCAGAAAGCTTTGCTCTGATGTTTTATATGTTGACAGACTTGCTGTAGAGTCAGGGGTGTTGAAATATGAGCTGCTGACCACGTGGTGTTCCTATGGTTGGATATATAGTATACAGTCATCCCGTATTGATCATATTGATCAAGACAGAAATAACAATTACAGTTGATGTAAATGCTGTGCTTTTTTTTTTTTTTTTTTTTTTTTTTGTTATTGTAGATCCTTAAATCAAATCATAGTGCATTCAATGTTCTTGCACTCCCCTTACTCTGGACATGTAGCATTTTAGCCACATCTGACTCGATGGCAGTCAGGCGTCCCCAATTTTTATCCTGTATAAAATATCTTAACAACCATTGAATGAATTGGAGTGAAATTGTCCACAGATATCCCTGGTGCCAATATGATTAAATTTAGTGACTGTAGTAATCACCATACTTTTCTCCCAGCGCCACCATCAGGTTGATAGTTGAGGCTAATTTTCAAATTTGATATCCAGCTTTTCTATGGCTTCTCATTTAAACTGCTACTGGCATTCATGTTCCCCTCAGGATGAATTGTATTCACTTTGGTGATCCTCTGACTTTTGCAAAATCAGACCAGATTTGAAATTTGTTCTTTAGATTCTGGCCAATAATTGCAAAACTGTTGACATTCCCATTATCCTCGATGAAACTTTGTGTTGAGGAATCAGCAAATGCGGGCTTGCTAACAAAAATGGTATTACATGCAAGTCCACTGGCCGTATATAAAGATGGACGAACCCGTCGTGATGACACCATAGGTTTAGCTGAAAGAAGTGTAGTGTATGTGGAGCTACAGTGGGCCATGCAAACGTCTCATGGACTGAGCTACCACAGACATGACTCAAAGCAACAACTTAATTATGCTTAACTTTAAGCCTTAATACAACTGTATCATTCTGTGAACATGTTTATTTCTGCAAAGTGGTTGGAGATTTTAACATGTGGTTCTATAGGGATTGATTTGCTTTTCTAGCCAGCCTCAAGTGGCCACTCAAAGAACTGCAGTTTTTAGCTTCATTTTTCATGTTAGCATTGTCAGTGTTTATCAGATACTATTACTTTCTTGCTATAATAGAATATCTTGTAAGGATTCAGCTTAATTCAGGGTTGAACCAGTGCATTAATCATTTTAGACAATAAAATCTCAAAAGATATTACAGATGCATTTTAAAGTTGCTGCCTCACCCTGATTTTAGAGGCATTAAATTCATCAGACTGTGAAACTCAAAACATGATTTCAGAGACAGAGCCCAGTCCTGGTCCCTTGATATACTAGTAAATGCTCCAGTAGTCTGGTGTCTGACTTTTATTGGATCGCTCTGTTACTGTGTCCCTGTGGTTATGGGAGATCGGCTCCTGCTCCAAATTACCCAGTCCTGCTCCAGAGGCGGGCACCATTCATTGTTGTCTTGTCTGTGTGGTGGCAGAGAGCTAGCTTTGCCAGACCAGACTGATATTTTAATCAGAAATTGTCCAATTATTCCAATTAAGCTGCAAAAACACAGACATTAATCGTTCCACCACTGCTGTGATTTTGCTTTAAGCGCAATGCGGTTAAAACTGAAGTGTTTGCAAACTCTGAAAACAGGAACTTGAAATGGGGAGAATGAAAAGACATCACAGAATAGGTATAGACATTGCGTTCTAGATATAGTATCTGTTAAAATCTTATCTTGGTCAAATGCCAACAACAGAGAAGAGTCACAATATGAGATTGTTTCCCAAAGTAAAGGCAACAGAAAGAAGCGCTTGTTTGACTGCTGTGTCTTTTAATGCATGGAATGATCAGTCACACCTGTACAGTCACTGTAAAAGAGATGGCTGTAAAGGTCCTGTGATCTCAGTAAAACACCAAAACACCTGGGTCTGCTTAGCAACGAGTGTATACATGTATGTGTGCGATGACATAGACGTGTGCACACACACACACACACACACACACGCACACAGACATTCTGAGGGAATGAAAAGCAGATTCCCAAGTCTGATTGTGGGAAAGTTTGCGCTCACCTTCACTTTGAAGACACTGAAAGCAAATGTGCAACTCTCAGACGTGAATAGAATCCACAGCCTTTGCTAAATAAGCCTGTGGTTACAGTAGACTATTACCAGGTCCAGATGTTTTTCTATTATTCTCATTTTTTGGGAGGAAGGAGGTAGTTAGTTTGAACTAAGCCACTAAACCTTTCAGGCTGTGCAATCATCAGGTATGGCTGTTTTGATTAAATCTTATCTTACACGGGCTTCAGTAGGTTTCACTATGACCTCGGTTGCCGTTGGAGCCGTAAATGCATTTGAAACTCTTTTGTACTGACTGTAGTCTTTGTCCTTGGATTCCAGTTGAAGAAAACGGGAGACTTATTTTGTCGGGCTTAACACAGAAAGAGATAACATTTCATTAAGTTCCGCGAAACTGCAAATGTTGCTTTTTTTGTGGGTGTTTTTTTCTGTGGGCTATACAGAAAGACGCCCCGACTACAACTGCAGCTTTTAGGGAGAGATTGAGAGGTCCTGGACCACTCTACTGCCAACATGCCTCGCAAGTAACACACAACCTTGAAATTCCTCCACTTTTGAAACACGGAAGCCTTGAGTGTGGCTTGATGCAACAATGTCAGGATACCTAACTGATTCTTATTCAGACTTTACTCACTAAGACTTTCCCAAATGTGTCCTTGTAGGATGATTAACATCAACCTAAGTTGCAGTCAAAACCATCTCTTAGATCAGTTTAAACAGCAAACTGTGGAATGTTTCCCCGTTACAAAATCCATTTCAATCTAATTTTGTGTCATTTTTTGTTGACAATACTTTTGTTACAGTTCTTTGAAGCATTAGCCAACTTTTAGGGCCTTGACAATAAGGATCAGTGGTGTTTCTTGTGTAAAATGAATGCATTACCAAATTATTGTATAAATATTTTGCATCAATAACTTAGACTTGAAATTGTACTGTTGGTAAATATACCATAGTGACCTTAAGCCAGTGTCTTATCTTTTCCCTTTTTACAAAAATGCTGAATGAAAAGCGTTGTTGACTACACACGAGTGGGTGTGTCGAGCATCTTGACACATTTGATAACATGTCTCAGCTTACTTAGTTCGACAACATTTTATCAGCTCGAGCAGAAAGTCATCAAAGGTCATTAATATGCAAAAGAAGTCCAGCAAGTCAGTAAGACAGAGTTACCTGCCTCTTTAAATATCATAAAGCACAACAATACTTTCTGTACTACAGAGATCATGCTCATTTACAAACATCACGTGTTGCTGTGGAACATCCATTAACTGATCACTATTAGAACTCAGCCTGATTAACACACAGGCTCTTCATTTTTATCCAAGCAAAAGTGCATCATGTTTATAGCATTGACAACATGTAGTCCCTTTTCAGGAAAGCACATCCCAATTGACTCTTTAAACAACTAAAAGCCACCATTTCCACTCTTTAAAAGACAAAAATCTAAATGTTCTTCCTGTGAAAGAGCTTTATAAATGTTCTCAGCTTCACACAAAAGGCATCAGTATGTCTAACCTGATGCTTTCCCCAGATTCATTAGTACTTTCTCACTCTGCCAGAAACACCGTCCCTGCCAGCTGAAATAGTAGTGCGAGTGTATATGTATGTGTGTGTGCTGGAATATGAATGTGCACATCACACACTCTGCCTAAGTCTCAGCCTTTGAGTCATTTGCACTGTATTTGTGAAAACTTAATTGGGCTTCACAGTAATGTGCGGTGACTGAGTGTGATGCATGAATAGTGCATGTGTGTGATTGTGTTTCCGCATGCATCGCTGAATGCAGAAATATACGTCGCATATAGTGCATGTGTGCAAACAGCATCATTCATAATGTACACTGCAAATAGAAGGTGTGAGCAATTTTAATTAAAGCATTATTCTTCTATATATTTCTATTGCGGAGGGTGATGGGAACATTTACTTTAGTTGGAGACCTTCTCCATTATCTCCTAATGAGAAAAGCTGATCAGGTTTACTAAGTCACACCCATCCAGCTGACAGTGCCACTGCTTTCTAACAATATTAGTTCACTACATTATGTGATGTGTTTGCATGCACTTTACGCATTTTATTGTGTGCTTCACTTCACTTCAAAGCCTTCACTGTATTTTCTTTCATCTTTGCAGCAGAACTGTATACCAATAATAATGGTGCTGTAGATATAGAGCTGCAGATGTCTAGTCTTTTAAATTCTGCACAACTGGCGTGTAGTTTGCACAAAAAATTTGTGATGTTTGATGTCTTAAAGCAGATTTCCATCGATTTTTCACATCAAAGTCTGTTTACAGGTCTTGGAGAGTACCACTGCCTATGCACAAACGCTGTATAAAGTCTCGTCTCCAGACAGAGCTGTGTGAGGTTGGATAAAGTGCCTCAAGTCATGAGTCGGTGTCTGTTGTGGATAAAGACTGCAAGTTTGAAAGAGAATGCATGGAAGAAAAAAATATACATCTGCAGTTGTACTGCAGTGATTGCTACTGATTTGCCCATTTGAGATGCGACCTGGTGACACTGAGCTGAGCGGAAAGAAGTTACTTGTTCTCAGTAAATTACTTTTTCGTTCGAGAATCTAAACATTTTAAGTCATGTCGTAAATTCTATGTATGAAAATTTTAAAACTGCAACTTATGTTTGAGATGTCAGTATACTAAAGAAGATAAAACTCTGCCTAAGCTACTAATTGCAGTCCTCAATTCTCCTTATTTAGATAAGAATAAACTATTTACAATAACAAAAAGGAAAATGAAGTCGTCCCGGTGAACTGAATATAAATTATAGGATTCTGTAATTACATCCAGTATGGCTTTGCATCTTTTAAAACTAACTGATTTCACCTCACAAATGTATTCTATCATGTTGTTTCAATTTATGAAGGACGATACCTGACATGTGGATGGAATATTACTCTTTTTCCATCTTTCCCTCACATCGGAGCCATATATTAACACATATGGACCATCATGTTCCTCTGTGATCTAACCTGTATTATTTAACCTGAAGGCGGTGATATTATGGTAAGCTTTTTCAAACCCTGACTGCCCTGAACAAAAGCACAATGTGAACAAAACAAGCTTCTTGTCAGTTGCAGGTGTCCTGGGAGTCACTGACCTCAGGTGTGGAACGTCATCCCAGGAGGTTGGTGAGAATTAGTGGTTTCCCCGTGCAGCAGCAGATGGCAAACCACAGACAATGAGTGGATGAGAGAGACAAGCCAGGTAAAGAAGAGGGGGGGGTCTAAAATAGGTTAATCTCTCGCTGCTTGTCTGCTGGAGGAGTGACTTGAAACCCACTGACATGTGCATCAGAGGATGTGGGGGAAGGAGACTTGGATTTATTATGCAGAATGTAATCATTATTCATATATAGAATACTTGCATTAAAATACAAGAATAATTGGATGATAGAGAATTGGGTGGTGATCTGAAGATAGCTTTTCAAAATCTCAGTGTCTGACGTGAAGGTTCAGCTCCACCTGTCCATCACTGACCTCCAGTAAACCCTCCTCTCATGTGCCGTACTTTCATTCAGGCAGTAGCTTAGCAATTTAGCTAAATAGGCTTACGTGTTGGACTCAGCTGCTTCGCCAACCTCCACCACCCTCACTCGTGTGCTTTCTCACATTTACGCAAACACTTAAGTTGCTTACATTTGCTGTCGTCATTTAGTCTGGTCATGTTTGCTGTGAGATGCCGAATTTCAGTATGAATATTTTTAACCAAGAGCAGATCTGCTCAGCAAAGGGTTTAATATCTGTTTTAGTGGATTCAGTTGCTGTTGGGCCTCAACCACTAAAACAAGGGAAAATTTGACAGACTGTCAAAAACTGCGAAATCTAAGGCCATTAACTCCTCAGGATGAGTCGGGATAAGTATCTTTCCTCAAGGATTATTGGCAAACTGACCCACATTGTGACTGTCACTTGGTGACTTTCGTTCTTTCTTTCTTTCTTTCTTTCTTTCTTTTTCTTTTTAGCATGTGATCCATTTGCCAATTATATATATTTGCATAAATGTTATTTATGTGTACATACTGACACTGTTTAAATTTAGTTCAATTATGTATGCATTTACTTAATGTGGCTCCTTTTACTGTAGTGTTATGTGATCAACTGAGACCATTAAACAGACAAATCAGTGACTGCATCCATTGCGTTCACCAAGTGTCAAGGGCATTTATGTTCAACAGCTTGTACAACAACCTACCTACAACCTACTGTTCAATAAATATTCTTGCCAGCTTTCACTACGTTTCATTGCATAAACGTTATCTTCTTAGCTGAGTTTATGTAAATATCATCAGTAGCCTTTATTCTATATTTGATCTGTGGCCAAAAAGAGTGTAAATTCACTTTAAATAACTAATTCAGTGTCCTGGAAAAGCTGTCACTGTGCTTTATTTTTTATTTCCTGTAACTCTGCACTGTTCACTAATTTCTGGTCATAAGAGGGAGTAAAAGAAGCTGGCAAACATCTGAGCAAACTGTCAGCTATTTGAACGAGCAACATATGTATTCTTTGAAGTGCTGTGCGGTGAATTTGGTAACATTTCCATGTAAAATGATCAGAAAGGAAGCTTGAAGCGATAGAAAGTCCTGGTCTCACACACTCAGTCACGTCCATGTTGGTTGTCCTGGTCGTCTGTTTTGCTCCTGCTGTTCATCACGGATTCAGAGAGAGTCTTTTTCCTGAACGGGGTGTGGACAGCAGTAGCTCAACTGTACCAGCACAGAGCAAGCCTGACCCTCCATCTTTAAATTCCCCATCACTATAAAAAACAACAACAACCTCAAGGGAAGCAATCTTCACCCAAACTCAAGGGAACTGCAATGTTTTTGTTTGTTTGTTTATGGGACTGCTTGCGTCCTGCATGGAAACATTCCACCAAAACAAGTCCCCCATCACTATTTTGAGGAAACACCAAAGCAGCATCCTTTGCTTAGCTCCACCAATTGTGATTGCGATTGGTTTAAATAAAAACAAACAAGTCAGGGTGTTTTTTCTTCCCTGTAGCAGCATGATAATGGAATGCAGCCAGACTATTTTGTAATGCAGAATGGTTTGGCTATGCAAGACTCAATGAGAGGACTATACAGTCATGAGAAAATAAACCATTTTTGCATTATTTTCAGCTGTGAGGACATGTAAAACTTCATTGATATAATGAAAAGTGGTACAAAATGGGACCTTTAAAACCAAAACAAATCAATGGAGTGATGGTAAAAAATAAATAAACAAAAACATTTGCCGAGTTGAGGAGAACTACAGATGAGTGATAATAATCTGTGAATTTGAAGTCTTTTGCATTAGGCATAGTTATCTAACCCATTGTTTTCAATAACCCATTGTTCGCAATAAAATATGTTGCAGCTTTAATATGACAGAAATATGGCTGCTGTATGATAACAATTACAAGACGATCTGTCACACACTTGGAGACAAAAAACCTGTGCAAATACTGTAAATATTAAAGAACAAATGCTGTGTAAAAGCAGTGAGAGTGGTAATAAATCCAGCATGCGGCGCAGCCTGGAGCTGAGCTGCTGGGACCGAGGCCCCGCCCTCCAGTGACGGAGCAGGCAGAGTGCTGATCGGAGAGGAAAGCAGCTTTAATTGCTTCTCAGCGAGGAGAGCCAGCGATGGCTTCGCTCAGGCAGGAGCACCAGTACGGGCTCTGCTGTGGAAAAAACAACAAGAACAGCCCCAACAGGACGCTGTACCATGTCAAGCTCACGGACACGGCTATCAGGGCGCTGGAGGCTTTCCAAAACCTCAAGGTAGCTTCTCCCTTCACGTTTGGCTGTGTGCGCCTGTTTGGAGATGAATTCGTTATACTCTTGTCAAAGTTTGTAATTGTCTTCTCAAAAGAAATACATTTCCACTCTTAAATCACTCCACCGCAGTTTTTTTTTTTTTTTTGGTGTGTGTGTGTGTGTGTGTTATTTAATTTCGTGTGTTTTTGGGTTATTTTTACACTGTGCCGTGTGTTTTCTGGCATAAACAAGTAGGCAAGCAGCCTGCAGTTACTTCTAAGTGGCCAGAATCTGTTGGCTGTTTTAGCCGCATATAGCAAAGCAGGACTGAAGCCTGTGATTGTCGGGAAAGAGGAGCCCGTCAGCTGTTTGCTGGGAAAAACCTTCCTGCTGCTTCAAAGTGAGAGGAGAGGCCAGTCTGCATAGTTATCTAAATGACAAGTGGACTAGTTTGTCTCATAATTAGCTCCAGTGGAGACATTAACAAAACACTGGCATTATCGATTGTGTAACTTTAACCAACATTTAAACAGATTATGAGATAATTGTGTTTACTGGCCTCATTTAGATCAACAGTTCTCTGAATATGTGCAACAAATGCCCTTTTTTTTTCTTCTGTCACCTCAGGGATCTTTACCAAGTGAACCATCAATTTGTTTCAAAGGAAACCAAGGGGTAAGTTTGATCATGTTTTTATGTACATCTTATTGTGCACATTAAGAACAAGCCAGTGAAGTTCCAGATGGATCGATCACTTCTTGAAACCTTTGTTTGATAACATACAGTTTATCCACCTGGACACCACAAGACTTAAGCTCGTTTGTTTAAATGGATGAAACTGTGAGACAAGTGCTTTTTGCTAAGGAGGCAGTATCTCACTCAGACTTTTCCATAAAACAACAGCAAATGATTTCTGAAACTGTCCAACTTCAACAAAGCTGTGTGTTCCTGGCTGTTGACTCACATGCCCCACCATGCTGCCACCCTCAGCTGGGAGCTTACAGCCGGTCCCATCCGGCAGATAAGAGGCATGCAGGTTACTGGGTCAGCCTGGTGACTGTGGAGAGGCTTTGTTGGGTCAGCGAGCGACGCTGGGAAAGGGAGGAAGGGAGGGTGAGGAGAGGAGGGGGTGAGGGAGACGTGCAGCACATACACTGACAGAGCCAGAGTCAACAGTGGGGGGGAGAAGGAGCTATCAAAGGTCAAATGTGGAAACTCCATCGACACAGATTAGCTGTGCGCCCCTCACTTTGGACAGTTTAGTGTTCTACCTGTGTCAGTGTGTCTAATGCATTAAGACACTATTGCATTAGCAGCTTTCTGTGACTCTTTAAATTGAGCCATAATCTGCAGTAAGTGGCCTGAACTATGCATGTTTTGACTTAAGTTGGGAGCAGCTGTGTCCTTGGGGAATACTTACTTTTCAGTCAATGCTAATTGCACAGGCTGGTTGGAAAGAGTCGCAACCCCCTTCCTGTCATGACAAGATGAGCTGAGTGCTGCTGCGTTTTTGTAAAGGGGCCTTGTGTGGTTAACAGACAGGATTAAACCTGTAAACGTGCTTGTTGGTGGAGTCTTTTTGTTATTTCTGCTTTGTCTAAATTTTGAATACTTGGATGATTTTTTTGGTTTTAACCCAAAAAGGGCAGTCAGATTCATTTTATGATTGTCAGTTAAGTTTCAAGCACAAGCTGTCACATAGAATTGATTGTCTGAATGGTGACTCTCTGCCCAAGATCAGGTGTTGGAGGTGAGGGGGCGGTCAGTCGCCTGTTTTTTTACTCAGTTTTTGGGGGACTTTGGCTCTATAGGTCGTAACTGCTACTCTATGGTGCATTGACAGCAGTATGTGTGGCATTAAATTAAAAGGAATGCTATAAATTCAAAGCTGTGGAGATGAGTGTGTACTGTGAAGTACCTGTAGTTGGCCATGAAACTAAGCTTGATAATTGCATGCAGTCGTATTTTATCTGAGAGTACATGCTTTTAAATGGACACACGTCAATTTAGCTGACTTTAAATAGGCAGTTTAGTGGTTTTATCACGTAAAGCATGCCAGAGGAGAGTGGTAGCTGCTAAACTCAAATGAACTGAAATGAAACTGATTCATATGGAAGTTTCTCTTAATAAGGGTTCATGCTGGTGAGATTTGTTCAGAGAGCTGAATCTGAGACCTGGGTAAGGCCAGGACCCGACTCTGCCATATTTGACAGTTCACCTCTGGCTCTCTGTTGTCACTGTGATTGCCGAGGGATTGCAGCAAATTTCGCACCCCTCCCAATTTATGGCCCAGAGAGCTAAAGTTATAAGCCAAATGAGTGTTTAGAGGTAATTACTGCAGCCATAAGGCTCTTGATTACAGAGTGAGGCATCATGACTTCAGTTTGCATTAGCTTTCCCCGTCTGCCTGACTCAGACATTTATAAATGTGCGTTTGTGTGTGTGTGTGTGTGTGTAGCGCTGGCACACTTTTGCTGCAGTAATAGCTAGGCCGACGACATGAACCCTGGCCTGCTAATTTCCCCGTCCCATTCCCAGGTTGGAGTCCTACTTTTTCTGTGTGTGTGTAATTGAGGAGAGAGAACACACCTTGTCTGCTCAAGTGGTGTGTGTGTGTGTGTGTGTGCGTGCGTGCTTGCGTGCGTGCGTGCGTGTCAGTGATATACTGTGCACATATGCATGCATTGGTATTGGTTACATTTTTTGATTTGCTATGAGCTTGGTGTGGGTGGTTGTTTTTTAATGCGGGTGTGTTTGTTTAGGCCGTGTCTTGTGTGGTCTGCAAGCATGATTTATTCATGTCCCACCTCCTTTTCCTGTCCTGCCCCCTGTGCCCTTTGTGCTGCAGTCTTTAGCCTGGCTGGACCGGAGAGGGTCTCCCGAGGACCCTCTGTGTGTGGTGTGTTTGTTTGTTTGGTATGTCTGTGTGAATAAAAAAGAGAGGGAATGAGGGAATCTTTGGGCGTTTCTGCGAATGTCTGAGTCTTTGAATGTACGTTTTGTTTGCGTCTGTGTGTTTAGGCTGTCTGTGATGAGATGCTCAGAGACCCCTCTGATTGTATGCCGTCTCCTCTGATTTGAATAACAATGAGCAGGGGAATGCAGACTGTGTGTTGTCACCCTGCCTGGGTCACCCGAAATGAATCAAGTTTTTCAGCCTAATGCGTTACAGTCAGTCCAGATGTGCTGCGGCCTGCCCTAAGGGTTTGTTTGTGTCTAGCATGATAGAAGCTTCCCTGCTGTGGATCTAATGGAGTGGAGACTAAAACTGAGAACACTGCAAACATCTTTCATCTTAAACATTTAGTTATTTAACCATGATCAAAGTTTGATGTTTAGATTTTTATCTGACATTTGTTTGGTATTTTTTTTGGCCTCCATGCTGGTGACATTTGTGACTGGAGGGATTAGGTTTTTGGGTTGTCTGTCTGTCCTGTTTTTGTGAATGCGGTATTTCAGGAATGCTTTGGGAAGATTTTCTCAGGTTTGCACTCACAGATGAACTGATTAGTCAAAATCTCAACACGAATGCCTAATAGGATAAAGTGATGATATTTTATATATAAAATGTCAAAGGTTACCTTCAACTTGCACATTTTTTTTCTGCCCATTATTTATTGCCATAACTCAACAGAAGGGGTCTGGAGTTTTAGGAATCCTGAAATGGAGACATTTGGAAATGCTGTTGAACTCCTTTTAGTTTTAAAAACTTTTGGGTTGTCTTGTGGTTTGGATAGGCAGAGATAGAGATTTTTGAAAGCGAAGAAGAATGCACTCATGTTCATTTTCTGATTGGGTCTTCCTGTCTCTCTGTTTGTTCGCGGATATGTCATGCTGCCGTCACAGAAAACAAAGACTTGCGCTGTAACTAGCAGTGGTTAATTCAACATGGATAATGAATTAAGCTACCAGTGTTGCTGACCTTGCAGTCTGAGTAAGCAGCTGACTTGCAGTGAAGGAACTGTAGTATTTTCTCTAACTAGGCAACCAACCCCCTACTTCATGTTTACACAGATTAAGTAAAAAGTCATGTGACACGCTTTTAAAATGCCATTTTAAAATGAAAACCAAATAGGTGTCCATGGCGAATTCGTAATTCTGTGCAGCAACATTTATATTTGGAGCATTTTCCACCTTCGTGAATTAAACTTTATTGACCAAGAACACATAAAATGAATTTTGTAGTTTTTGTTTTTATCAATGAACTTACACATTCACGTAAACAACAAACATTAATATAGTCGAGTCCGTTTTATTTATATATCCCTTCGTCACATACTTAAAATGGGCCTTAAAGGGCTTCACAGTCCTTACAGAAAATGACATCCTCTTTCCCTCTGCCTTGAAGTCAGAGAAGGAAAAGCTTCCACTAATGTGCAAAATGGAAGGAATGTAGTGAATGTTTTATCAGATGATTTACTGTGTTTATCAAGTTTAGACCAATAGAAGATCTGCGGTTGCCTGTTGCACACACTGATAGACCTGAGAGGGCTTCAGTGTTGCGAGTCCAGTTCAATTCGTTATTGATTTGACTGGTCGGAGTCCAGTCTCTTCACTTCCTCTCCTTGGATGGCAACCAGGACAGGGTCCCTCCTCTTCCTCTGGTTGTCCACCACAAGTACATTGATTTTGCTGACACTAAACTTGAGGGGATTGTTGTTTATGAAGCGCTCTATTATACAATCTATTGAGTGAACATAATGTGTTTCTTAGTGGATTATAGACTGAAATCACACATACAAACATGGTGATAACTTACATTTCACCATAAAATACACATAATACCTTTTATTTAATGTTCTTCGAAGTCTTTACTTAATATATTATGAGTTTGGGCAGACTTAAAAGCAAAGAGCAACTTGAGTGGTTGGTGGAGACACACTATTGCGAAGACGATAATCCTAATTTAACTTGTGAAACACTTCTTACTTCCATTGCATCATTATTAGGCATGTAGGTGTAAAAGTACTGTGAGATTATCTAAACGCTCATAATAAAAGCAATGCAAAAAAATGGGCTTTTAATTTGTGCATTAGTCATCTTGAAACGTAATATTTAAAAGTTCATAAAGGCACATGGAAAAATTGTAGGGCATTTAAGAAAGTAAGCGCAAGCATGTGTTTTCACATTGCAAAACAGCTTTCCCTGCATTTCAGTAATCTTTTCAGTTAATTGTATGTACTGTGTATGTCACTTGTTATAAATGCGCGTTGTTTTCTCTCACATCACGTTAATTGGTGGGTGCCCACAAAGGGAAAATTGTTGAGGGATTACGATGATTTAAACAGTGTTGGTTATAGCTTGCAAGTTTTTCTAAAAAAGCCAAGAATGAAAATCTTGTGCACCGACTGGATTACATATTTATTTAGCGAACGTGTGAGTGCAGGATGAAGACAAGCGTCCCTCTGAGATCCAGCAGTAGCAGCTCTGGAAAAATGCCTTCTCTGTCCGATTTAAGCGGTTCAAAGATATGGAGCACATCTTGGCTCGTTTTGAGGAGAGTGTCCCATCTAATTCCCTCATGTGAAAATTCACACCATAAGTTAATGAGGCATAAAGGGCCGCTTGTTTTCTCCCCTCACACGTGCGTCACGGTGTGGCCCAATACGTCTAGAAACATAGCGTACTTCGGAGGATCCCACCTAGCTTGGGGAGGGTGGAAGGAGGGGCTTTTGTCCGGCACGGTGACCCACAATTTGTTGAAGTTGACAGTTTGGCCCTGAGGCACCTGCCAGAGACGTATCTATCTTGGCATTAGAGGGGGGAAACCTCGGGGGATGCTTGTGGCACTGCACCCCTTCCTATTATGCCCTCCTCCTCCTTTATAAAGGCCTCGTCTCCGCCAGTTCTGGAGCTTGCAGCTCCGACAGTAGCTCTGCCCCTCTGCGAAATTGCAAATGAAAAGGAATGGAAGGTGATTACAGGCTGGGGCTTGATTACATGCACTGTCTCCCACTCAAGGCAGCCACATTAATCACCTGGTGTCGGCATGTGGAACTCAGCAAGAGAGAAGACGCTGCGTACCTCCAAGCGCTGACTGATTGACTGTGGGTTCATAAAAATGTGCAAAAATGCTAGTTTCTCTCTTTGTATGTTAGTCTCCAGCTCTGCTGCCCTCCCCGTCCATCTCTCCCTCTTCCATGCAGCCAGAAACACAGACACACATTGTGTTTTGTATCTCTGTCCTCCATTGTGGAGGGGACTTGTCTTAAATGGCATGTGTCAACTTGTGGCCCTGGGAACGATTTGGCTCTTTTGTTTGTGATGAGATGATGAGAAGTACTGTTTACTGAAGTGTGGTGGGGATGAGGGTGGTGGCTGACTGGCTGGCTGTCTGACTGAACGTGTGTGTGTGTGTGTGTGTGTGTGTGTGTGTGTGTGTGTGTGTGTGCGTGTGTGTGTGTGTGTGTGCGTGTGTGTGTGTGTGTGTCTAAGCCAGTGGCAGAGATGTTTGGCTGATAGCGAGACTTTGGCCTTTCTCCCTTCTCAGCCATATGAGTGGCAGTAATGCTGATTACACCCCGGTGAGAGGAGCTGGAGCTGAGCCTCTCTTTGCTCAGGCTGGATTAACGCAGCCACATACACACACACGCACACACACACACACACACACACACACACACACACACACACACACACACACACACACACACACACACACACACACACACACACACACACACGCACAGTTTTTGCATTAGCAGCCGGCCCACAGTGACTTGCCTCCTGCTGATAACAGACAGCGGTGGTGGCGACAGGTTTCACTCCCTCCTCCTCCTCCTCCTCCTCCTTCGCCTGCACCTCCTCCCTGTCCTCCTATCAACCAGAAAGGGGAAGCAGTGCCATGGCATCCCACTCTGGAGCCGGGGAGGCCGGGACAAAAGACAGCCTGTTTTCAGAAGGCCATTACTCAGGCTGCAGAGGATGTGGAAACAATAGCCTGCATGAGATCTACACCCAAACCCCACATTCAACCAAAAGCTAGCAGGAAACATAAGCCCTGTGCACCAACAGCAGTCTCTCACAGTTTTTGTTCAATCGACTTTATAGTTTGATAAAGCCAGGAAAACGAGCCTTTCCCGTCCTGCGTCTTCAGCGTGTGGAGACATTTATGACAGACGGGAGTGAAATGTGGCTCATTAAGATAGTGTCGCCGCACAGACTGACAGTCTTGACTTGAGCAGCTAATTTTTTAATTTTTTTTTTTAATGAATGACAGCATATTTTACTATACCTGAAAATGTATCTCGGGTGGAAATTTTAAGTCTGATGCAGGTCAGTTGAGTAATTTTGTGGGTGCAGACTGCCAAAAAACATCCAGTTATTTTGGAAGGTCATAGATTAACTCAACAGGGTTGTGTGTCCATATAACAGTGACAGTGAACTTAGAAAATAACAAAACAAGAGAAGAACAACAAGTATTTATGTAATTTTAAAAATTGTACAGACTTACTGTTGAGTAAGACCTGCATTTTTGGTTGCTCTCCTTCGCTGTGGTAAATGTTCCAATCATGGTAACAGTTACGTAACAGGCTTTTAGAAAATGGAATTAATCATAACCCAATTACCAGTTAAATGATCATTTGTCAGTCTCTCAAATCATTGCAGCACATTTGCACTTTAGGCTGGTTTCTGGTGTTTTTGCTGAATGTCACAGGTCAGAAAGAAGCAGACACAAAGTCTCAGAGGCTTTCAACTGTGAAAAATATAAATTTCTGTCTTTGTTTCTCTGGTTGATTGTTCTGTTTATGTTTCTTGTAAGCTACTACTACTATAACTTGTTCAAGGATCAAGCCAAAAATACAGTATTTGCCATCTCAGTGTCTTGGATTGATGTGTTAAGTACTATCTCACAAGAATATTTTAGGAATCTGACTGAAATGTGACTAATGGTTAAGAAGATTGGCAAAACGAGTTTTTAGTGAAAGAGTTTAAGGGAAGCAAAACAAAAATGCATTTGTAACATGTTGTAACTCGCATAGTTGCATGTAGACACAGTCACAGATATCACTGCACGTGCTTGTATTTCTGGTTTTTGCACAGAGATGACATTCAGCTCAAACACCCAAGAAGCCCAAGGAACTGCAAGTAAGGACTCATCCACCCTTATAACTGTTGCTGCTGCAGTGTTCCCTTACATAAGCTTTCGGGGTGAAAAGTTAAAAAGTCTTCACATTTATTCAGCCTAATTTCGAACATGATAAATATAGCAAGATCTTGAGCAAAAATGTTGGAGGCCTGAGGGCATGGATGTGTGTGAAATGGAGGGGGTGATCTGCTCTCCTCGGTTCAGTCGGTAAAAAGAGAGAAGCAGACATTTGGAAAATTGACGTTTAAGTGAATACTGTGCAACAGATTTGCAGTTAATTTATCGCTGTACGGCAGCACTGGGTTTGTTTGGCTAACATCTGCCCCTGTGGATTCTGATACTGTGCTCACAAGAGTGTTTTCACTTAATTACCCTGATTAGGCCTTTTCTCAGAAGTGTTTGATTGACATCTCTCTCCTGTAAGCCTGGCTACACATGTTAGGGTGGGACAAATAACACCTTTAATCAGTGCTGGAAAGTAACGGGGGTGCTTTTATTCAAGTACTATACTGAAATACAATTTCTGAGGTACTTATCATTTAAGCTACTTTATACTTTCACCCGACTGTATTTCAGAGGGAAACTGTACTTACTGCTCACACTACATTCATTCCACAGTTTTAGTTAATTTAATGATAAATATTTTTACACAATGAGTAATATAATCAACTTTTGAGGTTCCTGACGTCTTACAAAAAGCAATGTGTTGTTGAGGTAAAATTTTAGATGTCTGTGAGTTATTGTCGGCTCCACCAAATACAGATTTTTCCTTTTTAAACTTCTCACATGGTTTCATTTCAATAGATCTTCAAATTATTTAAGCTATCAGTGAGATTCAGACATTGGAGAAAAGGTATCAGATCTTTTTTCTCCTTTCCCATTAATCATCAAATAATTCCTTAGATGCATCTGCAGTGTCTGTACATGAAATTGTATATAAAATAGTTCAACCTAGCTCCACCTGCAGCAGCTGCAATAGTTGTTTCAGTTTAAATAATCTAATGCTGCAATAAGAAGTCAGTCAGAGGGACCAAAATTAGTACTTTGACTTTAATACTTTAAATGATGATGCTAATATTTCTGTCATTTTATATACATAGGATTTGTCATGCTAAAGGAGTAGTTATACATTGCTGTACTTTAACTGAATACTTCCTTCTCCATTGCCTTTTAAGATTATCATCATAGTTTCAGCATTTAAAATTATATTTTTTTAATGAAATCAATTTTTCAATAATTCTCCATGCACCATTACTATCTGAATATAGAATCTTACAGAGTCTTCAGATAATTTCCTTTGCTCTCAAAACTTATATTGCAAACTAAAAAGTTGCCCGTTTGCCTAACAAAAAACAGCAGATCGATAAGACTGAAAAGATCGAAGGACTGGGGCCACAGTTTGTGTTAAAAGATATGCTAAAATATGTTGAAACACTTGTCAGATTGAGGCTCCTCTTGGTTTGCTTCTTTGCCTTTTGGCCTCTGAGGGTCACTGAGCATTACTGAGGTCATAAGTCACTTTCCAGGCAGTTTTTATTACATTTCATTTCTTAAGAATAGACTGCTTGTTGTGTTTACACTTGTAGCTTGTTTTTGGTGCTTCAAATGTCTTTGCTTCATTCAAGAATCACAAAGATCAGAAGCAACCCACAGATTCTCTGAATATTTTTACTTGAAAGGAAGATAATAAATATTTAATTATCCATGGTCAGTTGAATTCTTAAAGTGCCAAATCCTTTGTAGGAGTGCCTCTCCGGGTTTGAATTGCCATGTGTGCCTCTCAGGAGAATGCACTAGTGTTTGGCGTGGGCCCCATTGGCTGGGAACGAGAGTGCTTGTTATAGTTTGCACAGCGGGGGTCTAGAACTCTGCCCGTGGAGGTCGTGCGAGCAGCCATCACTGGATAAATGCCAGCGAGTTTTCTAATGTGCATTGCATGACTGGACATCTGCAACAGCTAGAATCCTGTGACAGCACAATTCCAGTGAACATAAATTATTAATTGTTTCTGTGGAAGAAGATCAGAGTTAATGTCCTCAGGCAACCTTCTCACTGACTAGGTAGCAGGTTTATATCAGATGTGCATGTTTACTTGAGTAAGAAAAACATTTCAGGTCTTAATTAAGCCATTTAATTTTCACCTTATATTTGCAGCTCAGTCAGGAATTCCCAAACAGATGTGTGAACATACCTCTGATGTTTGTTAGCACTGATGAATGCTGCTAGAAACGGTTAAACTCAGAGAGGATTTTTTTTAAAATGGCGTCAGTGTCATTTTATAACTTCTTACATTTTACAGATTGGCTCTTTTAGTATGTTCCTGTAAAGTGGAATTTGTCCAGCTTATGCTGCTAAACTTGACCTTTCTGCTTTCCCAGTACCTCTCATAAAATTCCAGTCATTGAGAAAGTTGGATTTCACTGGAAGTAAAACTAAAAAAAACCCAAAAAACAGCAGGGTTCATCACCAGAGCCTGACTGATATATCAGTTGACCAGTATTATCAGCCGATATTGGACTGTCGCAGATATATCAAAGATGTTGTCCAAGATGTGCTGCTATAAAAATGTATTTTTTATAGAATAAAATGTAGAAACTGATGATTGGGGTAATTTAGATACTGTGTCATCTCATAGTTTTACCAGCAGACCAGCTCCGACTGTCTTGTTTACAAATCTTAGCGCTGTCCGCAGCACATGTAGCAGAGCAGCTATGCATCACAGCTGAGCAGAAGGTGGTGTTCAGTCAAGCTTTGTCTTCATGATGCGTTGCGAAGTAATTTGTGAGATACATTGCTGGAAAGTTAATAAACAATGACCATGTCTAACATCCTACACGTGTTTATGTAAATAATGTTGTCCAATACAGGGGGTCCTCGACTTGTGTTGGAGTTCTGTTCCTATGGTGTGAGCCGGAAGGAAGTCGATTTTCGCCATAAGTCGGAACTCTGGTGATAATCTAAACAAAGCTGTTACGTGCATCACGATATTGATCAGTTTACATATTTGTACAACTAGAGTAACAAAAACAGTCATTAGCTCACACTGAAACACAACTCAGTAGGAAAATACCGGCAAAAGTGTAAATAAAGCTGTTACTACATGCATCGCCTTATCAATTAGTCCAAGCAACCGGCCGATATTCATCTGTGTTTCATCCTGTTCCAAGCGTTCTTTCACATCCAGTTTCACTTTCATGGAGATGGCTTTCCTTTTCTTCAAAGCATCAGAAGAGTCTGACCTACGCTTGGGAGCCATAATGAAGTTAGCGAATGTAGCATAATCCAGTGTGGCGGCAAATGTAAACAAAGCCGTCTTATCGTGCCGTGTGACTACTCTGCATACAGTATTCATCCGCTCCCCTCGCTGCGTGCCTACATATTCATTCCCACGTTCGCTGCATGGCGACGTATTCATCCACTTCGCTCGCCAACTAGTTCCACTGAACCAGAGTCGATGTAATGATGAAACGCCTTACATTAAACTGAGGACTGGCCCGTAATCAGTTCCAACGTATCAGCGAAACGACGCAAGTCAAGGACGTCGTAAACTGAGGACCTCCTGTATATTAATAAGAACTTGTTGCTCTAGAAAAACCGGTATCTGCCCTAAAAATTCGGTATGAGTAGAATCTACTCCTCACCCTCTGTCTAGATTATTTCAAGCGGCATTCGCTAAGTGATTATTTAAATTAAGAATTCTGAATCTCTCGACTCAGTAGCCAAATGGACACCAACCTTAAACATATTCTTGTTGCTCTTTAATAAACACCTTTTTTTTGTTGTTGTGTGTGTGTGTGTTTGTTGGTATAGGTCAGTTATTATAATAATCGTAGATGAGGGTGATGTCAGCCTGCAGTACTGCTATTTTTTAATCAAAATTGTTTTTGATTACTTTTCTGTTGGGTCAACTAAGGTGTGTTTTTTTGGCTAATCATTTTATATTATCTCCCATCTGCGCAGTTTGCAACTGAAACGTGAACTTTAGTTTAATGGAGCTCTGACTCCCAGCTGTTTCTCTGGTTTCATAGCTAATTCAAAGTTTCACAATCTTAGGGGGCTGTTGCTTGAGATGATTTGTAGGTGTGAGATGGTTTGCACTGCATTAGTCACTGCAGTGACATCAGTATTTATATCGGTCTTTCTATTTGCATCACTAAAGGAGTTGATTAAACAACAAAGCTTCAAATTTTATTAGCATTTACTTCATTGGTATGACTAAGTGGTGACTGAAAAGAAAGTGCATGCACCATGTTGTGAAATGTTAACAGAAATGGCTCATAATCCTATGGTGATCTCTCCAGTGTAATCAAAATAGTGTCTTCTTTCTCTTTCTTGCGAACAATGAGTCCTCCCGTTTTAACCTGCAGGCTTTCGGTGTGTCTCATTGAAGGGTTACCCGCAGGCAAACATTACACAGTCCAGCACAGGATGCATTAAAACAGAAGTTATGTCCGTAACAGAGATCCACCTGTGCAGCTCCATGCAAGCTGCTCAGTGTTATCAGAGTTCAGCTGTATATAGTTTGTATAAATTCCTGCGGTGAAAGTCTGCGTGTTAAGACATGTGCTGCAGGCTGATAAGAAAATAGATCCAACGTCTGTGTTGCTTTGTTGCACCATTGCAAAACATCTGAAGTGACTTAAAAGCAACAGTAATCGACCACCCTGCAGAATGTGAGCAGAGGAGAATTCACAACATTATTAGTCCCAATCAAATTCACGCCCTATTAAACATTTAGTCTTGTTTAGTGTGCAGTAGAAGAAAAGGAATACATAGCAATGGTCAATCCTCTACTGTTTATCCTACTGTGAGGAAGTTAAAATAGAGGGAACACTACTGTGGACAAGATTGAAATTTTCTGTCATTCAGTGTTGATAAAAAACATGGCTATTAAAGTGATGTAAAGTGGAAAACAAGCTGTAAACATGACACTAAGACATTATCGGCTGCACATAAGTTCAGATAAGTGGAGTTGCTTATTTGCAAATTCAGTCAGACACAGAACACCATCTGCATTTATTTGGAGTGATGTTTGTGTCTACCTCATGAATGCAAGTCCAATATTCACTCGCCTTATACCTTTGTTTTTCTAGTCTCCTGAGGAAATAGCTGACTATTGAACTGCCAAATGTTTCACTGTGTTCAACAGGTAGCTGCTGACTGTTTCAGTCTGCTTTCGGGTGCTAAGCAGGGGTTGTTTTCAGAGCTGTTCTCTGCTGTGAGAGTGAACCAAAAAGAATAACAGAATACCAGAAGATTTTTGGGCCAGAAACCCAAAACAATAAACCAAAAGACACTAAAAAGCTCCACAAAGCTGAGGAGAACTCCATAGTTGGATTATACTGCTGTGTGGATTTCTTCCACATACTTGTTCTAATTCCATCTGTTTCTAATGTAAATAGCAGTGACCAAAGCAGCTTTAAGAAAAGGCGTTTGGTAAAGGACATTACACATGAGACAGTAAATGCATAGTCACCATTTTTGAGGCTTGTACTTCATTTAAACCACATTGAGTTTAAATAAAATCAACTTCTGTGATATTCATTTCACTGCTCAGTGCCAATGTTTAGCCCCAGCATCTGTGTCACAGTCACACTTGCAGGTGGAAATATCTGAGGAGGGAATGGGGATGGTTGAGTAAGTGAGACCAGAGCCGTGTCACAGGGGGACACAACAGGAGAAAGCCGAGGAAATCCCCCATGATAACTGCGCTTTAAGCTGCTTCCCACCCCAAAAAGACGGCACAGCTGCAAGCAGCATGAAGAATGGGATTGATATGAAACTGCTGATCCCCTGGCCACTGTTAGCAGGCAATGGAGAATACTTCTGATGACAATGTCTGTTTCTTCTGCACCCAGAAATTTAACTCACTTGCTGCACAAAGTGTAACTCATGACAAGCCAGCTATAAATTGGCCTTGGCTCACTCTTGTGTCCCCGAAAGCTCCTCTAGTGCTGTAATTTTTCCAGTACACTAAATGAAAGTAGCAGTGAATAGTTCAAAATTCTGCTCTCGTAGACCTAGAATTACGTCCCTCTTAGCGGTCAAATCAACATAGGTCCTAGGTTTCTTCTCATCCTCATTTTCCCGGATCTGCAATTATATGTCTGTGTGTGTTCGTGTGTACATTGGTCTGCCCTGGAGGTTGCAGCCTTGGCTCCGCTGCGCTCCACTGAGTCTGCCAGGAGATCTCATGGACGCCTCAGTGGAGCGGACTCTTAAAAACACTGCTTACCCCAAGGAGATTTATTTCAAGTTACAGAGCAGAGCAGAGTCTCTGTCTAAATCCTCTATGAGTGTATGTTTCTGTGTTATTCATGGTATTTACACATGCAAGGCTGCATTGAGATGCTATAAAAACAGGAACAGAGCAAGCGACAGGTTTCTGAATAGGCAGAGATATCCCTATAATGTCATTTCACTGAGATGTTTCTCAACACCTCATTTGTCACAGTCCAAGTGCTTTGTAGTAGTCAAACAACTGTGCTGTTTGTTCTCATTATGTCGTAGATTTTCTCCATTGACTGCGATCAGGTCATGCTTGTAATTTTTTCGTGTACTCTGCCAGAAGACTCATTCTAGCTTTTCTATGCTTTTATACCAACCTCCGTGGAGCATGAATCAGACACTGTTGGTGTTCGAAGTACTCACAATAGAGGGATTTTTTACATCACCGTGTTTAAATGACTCAGCATCATGCTTCATATGTGGATCTTTTGAAAGCTTTAGTACTCCTGAGGGTTCATTGCAAACACTCATCGAGGAAAGAACACACATTGTGGGAATAGAAGAAGAGGAAAGAACCAGTTGCTTCATTTTGGAAACAAGTGAGATAATCTTTGGTGATCCCTTAGATTGACATTTAAATGTCATTTATTTTTGCAGAGCAGTGAGCTGTCATAATTGATGAAGTTATTCAACAGTCAGTTGTTTTATCCACTATTTTCAAAGCACTGGTCCATAGTGTTGTGAGTTGGTTTACATGAAATTTGATGGGTCCTCAGGTGAGCGACATTTAACCAGCAGTAACTGAACATCTTTAAAGCTGATATGATAATGTTTTTTTCGCAGCATTATGGTTACTTTCACATCCAGCAGCAGATATGGAGTCACGTTCCTAACCACGCAGTGGATATTAAGTCCAATTTTCAGTCATTTTTTGCTCTGCTTTTGCTCTCTACCAACTCCTGATAGAGATATTTGTCTCCTTTGCAGATACTTCACTGTGTTAACCACCTAGCCGCTATCTGTGTCTGCTGTTTAGTGCTGAGCAGGTAGTATACAGTGTATTTTAGAGCTTTCTTGCAGAAAACAACTGCCTGTTGTGGTCAAAATGATGCTATCAGAGCACTGAGAGTAAACCAAAACGATGAATCTGCAGGTCAGACAACTAAACTATGAGCTGGAAGTCACTGGAAAGCTGCAGATTTAGATGACAGAGATGAGGCGTTTCGTGGCGAGAAACCCCTTTCTCAATGTCATACTGCTTTTCTTGTCGTGCCAACATCTGGCTGAATCTTCTGTTCAGATTGGCATAAAATAAAATAAAAAAACAAAGCACATTCATGTTCCCCAGAAGATGAATCTAGACTGTTGGAGGTTCCCTGCTCTTTCCTGCCGTACCATTCTCAGCTAAAATGTTACATGCACAAGAACACAGCACAAATATCGTAATGTGTTTGGCAGCAAAATTTCTTGCACACATTTTTTGTTTTCTTTGTTCCTCTGATTGTTACCACCATTAGAAATTATAAAATTCTTAGTATGAGTTGGTCCATTCAATACTTCTGTTTTGTTGGATCTATTCAACAGTGCATATTGGCAAGCTTTTCTCCTTTTAAAACTTTACAACATTTGTCAGAGTCTAATATTTGCAGATGGCTGTTAAGTTGTGAAAATAGAATCTTCAGTGATTGATGTTGATTGCAAAAACCTTGACTTTGGATGGCCCCATGTTCTTGGCTACAGTGCATTTGGCATTAGAGTTGGTCTGAAATTCTGCTGAGTGGATAATTGCTTTACCCTGCAATAAGTTGACAGCTTTAAAGATAATAAAAGATGCATGAACTCTTAGGAAATCATTGATAAGTTAAGACAACTGGCTGGTACCAGGCCAGTGAAACAATATAACCATTGTTTTACTTCATGTGGTAATGCGCACTCATGAGTACATACGTTTTCTGTTTATAGGGACAAGATCATGATAAAAAAAATGCAGAAAAACCTGAAATATGTGTTACATATTAATGTCTGGGTGATTCAACACTTGTATGTGTTTTTTTCTGAGCTTACACAGCTTTGCTTGTATGATTTTTGTGCACTTGTTTTAAAGATTTTTACCCTATTTTTCTGGTGTTTCCTTCATAGTACATCAAGATCCCAGCTCCCACATCAGAGTCACCTTCAGCTCTTCGCGTCTTCTCCTTCTACTTATCCAGCGACAGCAAAGACCAGCCACAAGCCAGCTTTGAGTGCATCCATCAGTATGTTTCAGGGTACGAAGTAATTTGTTATTTCATGTATGTATGTATGTATGTATGTAAGAACTGAAGTGATTTTGGTTATTATCAAGAAAACCATGGAAAATGGCCAGATATCAGCTCTTAAATTACACTCTTATGAGCTATTTTTGTTGTTATCACTATATTTGTACATGACCTGGTTCATTCACCCTTCATACAATTGCATTTGCCCTGTTCCACCCATAGTGAAAAAACCCCAGACCGTCACTGATCCACCCTCATGTTTTACTGTAGGGGCAGACAGTCTAGTTTGTAGCTTCTCCAGACTTCCTCCTAACCAGTAAGTTGACTGGAGTGGACATCAACTGAAAATTGGATTCATCAATGAAGAGAACCTTAGCCAGTAAAGAGTAACCAGGCTTTCCTCTGCCTGTCGTTGATGAAGGGCTTCTTCTGTGCCCTGTGTGACTTCAGACCAGCGTCAAGAAGTCAGTTTCCAAATGTTCTTGCCGAAAGTCACATTTCTCGACAGTGCCCACTCATTTTTAAGGTACCTGAAGGTCTGACGATGATTTCTGACACAGGAACGGATGGATCATCTCATGGAGTAGAAAGACATTTCCTGCCACGACCAGCTAGCAATTTGATATTACCATGTTGGGCTCGTTTTTTGTTGGTGTAATGAACGGCTGTCTTGGAGATCTTCAGTTTTTTCGCTACCTGTCTCTCACTCATGCTAATTTCCAGCAGTGCCAATATGGCTGCCTTTGTGGCTTCACATAATTCTTTAGTTTTAGGCATTATGTGAGAGCTGACAACTTCTGAGTTGTGCTACAGCTTGAATGTAAGCAGGAAACCACTCTAGGTCTTTACATGTGCAGTGCTGCTGATGACATGAAGTGGCCTCTTATATACCCTGGGAATACAATTAAGTTTAAACATGTCAAATAGGGCGTAAATTATTATGGAATCAGCTGCATTTTTTTTGTCGTGTTCATTGTATTCTTCAGGTAATATACCTTTATTAGTACCAGGCATTGAAATGAACAAGAAACTGAAGTAAACAAGGGTGGTCTAGTAATTTTTTCCATGACTGTGCATATATAGATCTAGACATAGATATTGATATAGAGATATAGAGATATAGATGTATATATCTTCCAAAAAAATTATGCCAGACTTGACTTTTTACTTCATTCAAAATCCTGTCTGAAGCGCCAGGGAAAACTAACCAAAGTCTTTTATTTTCCCCACATAAATCACAAATCGAATCAGAGAATTTTGGCAAATGCTTCCTTCCAAAAATGGACTCTTTCTTAAGTTTCCAAATGTGTCATGAGTAAACATTTGATTTGATCTACTGGTTGTGGCACGTGTCTTCAGACGACAGTTTTTACTCATCTTCAAACCACATTTTTTTAAAGTTTGATTCCTTAGTTTCCTCTGTGCACATATATCAAGAGAGGCAGTTAACTCGCAGCTTGAAATACGTTGCATGGGGCAAGTGTAATTTCCTGTATATTTCTAGGCTGAGTCTCTCATTACTGAGACCTGTGATGCCTTATTTATGGAGTGGATATGCTTGGAAACTGAAAGTTTTGCTCCGTGGCTAATTGTGGTCTGAACTTCAACTAGTTTTGGTTCCAGTCAGCTGCTGCAGCCAAGAGAAACAGTGCAACAGCGTGAAGGAAAGACCTTACCCTCTCTGCCCTCACGAATGTTTTGATATTTAGATACTAAAGAGGAGAAATGGTCAGTGATCACGTATGTAATTATGTTGTAAAAATGAATATTGGATCAGAGGAAAAGGCTCCTATTTTGAAATATGAAAACATAATGAATTTGGCAGTGCAGTAAATCCCTGAGTTATTTGCTGTATTAATGGAGTCCAGGTTCTTGTATTAAACTTTCTTCTTTTGTCCAAGATGATCCTTGTTTTGCAACCATGCTGGCAGGAGCCAATATAATCCTGGTGGTTTTCCACAGGCTCTATCCTGCTTTGAACCAGGATATCTGGCTTTCTCACATGTAGCAGGCAGCAGAGCTATATTCAGCTTGTGACATAATGTACAGTAACCATAGACTTGTCTTAGCCAGCTTCTGCCACAAAGCCACTTTATGCTGCGCAGACTCTATACTGGTACGCTGCTCTGAGATAGCTTACAGGACTGTCTTTACAGTGTTTACTGTAGAGCCAGCAGAAAGCCCTGCGATTCAGCAGCTGTGTATTTTTGTTTTGCAGTGACGGCCGCGACCAGCTGGAGGGTCAAGGCAGCATCCAGGACAAGATCACTGTGTGTGCCACCGACGACTCCTACCAGATGACCCGTGAGAGGATGTCTCAGGTGGAGAAGGACAGCTGGAGCCGCTCCGCCATCGAGATCAAACCTGGAGCCACGCATCCAAGTAAGATTAGACAAGAAGCCTCTGCGGTGGAAAAACAGGATGACACATCTGCAGATTTTCATGTGGAAGGGCCAAATGGTTTTAAGCTTGGAGAGGGATCAGCAAATTGGATGTGTACACAATGATGCCATATAAAAACAAAAATAGAAATATAACAGTACCAATAAAAGTAATAGGAATTTTTGCTGGACTTGAAAAATAATCCTTTATCCATTGCTGAATGCTTAAAACCAGAAATTTTCCTATTGTGATGTGTAATGAAACCAGGTGTGCATGGTGTGTTTTTGGTTACACAAATAAGACCAAAAGTGAACTCCTGTCTCCAATGTTTATTACTTTCTACCCTTTCTTTTTTGGCTTTTGGTTTTAAGTGTAACTTTGTCTCTCTTCTCACATCTGGCTTTGAAAAGAGTGTTGGCTAAATAGATGTTTGTATTGTTCAGAGTCAGCAACTATCTGTCTTTAACTTGTAATTTGAGGGGTGCCCGTATAGTTCAACGTGTTAACCGGGCGACCCATGTACAGGGGCTGGTCCCCGACGCAGCGGCCCGGTTCGATTCCCGCTCGCGGCCCTTTGCTGCATGTCTTCCCCCGACTCTTCTCCCCTGTTTCCTGTCCCTCTCTCTCACTGCACCTTTCGAATAAAAGCCGAAAAAAGCCAAAAAAATAACTTAAAAAAAAAAAAAACTTGTAATTTGAGAGGTAGTAAGCAAATATAAGATTCAAAGCCAGATTCATACCACTACTGAAAGCCATAGTTTTAGAAAGAACTGGTGGAAGTGTCTCTAAAACATAGCTTATGAAATTAAATGTTAGCTGCTTAGGGATTGTAAACAGGTTCATTTTTGTAGCAAACAAGTTAAACGGCTGCAACATGGTCCCACAAGCTTGTCTGGAAATGACTCAACTCTGTCTCAAACTTCAGTTTTCTTAGATCTTAATTATCAAGAATACCTTACAGCATATTAATCATGTAAGAGCACAAACTGGAAAGCTAATTTATGCTCTTTTTTTCTCTTCTCTAACCTCTGCTACAGTTATGCAATATTTTTTCTTGGCCCAATTCGAGACCCCCATGTCAGTGCTGGAGCTCCAGGGGAAGCTGAAACTCTGGTTGGTTTAGGTCAGATTTAGACTGTGGGGATTGTGTAACTTGAGATCTCAAGCTGATGATGACATAGCAGCATATATGCCCAAAGAGAAACATTTAATAACTACACTAAATTCCACTTTGAGCCACAGGAGGCTGTCCTAAATGTAGTGCATACTGTAAAGCATACCAGAACCTGTAGAGTGTGTGTCTGACACATCACACACCAGAACATAATTCATTGTATTTTGCTCATGATTAATGATTTGTAGTCAACTAATGAGAATGCATAGTGTTGTTATCTCTTGGCAGGATGGACTTTTGTGGTTAAAAAAAGAGCTTTCTTTTTCTGTACCTCACCCCCACTCTGACCTTCAAAGCGCAGATTAACCTGTAATGGGATTAGCACAGACAGAGAGATAGCTTTCACTGCTCTTACATGCCCCATCTGTCTGCAGCAGGGAATAATCAATGGGAGCCTACATCTAAAGACAAATAGCAGCAGGCCTGCGTGTGTGTGTGATCTATAGATAATGATTAGAAAATATTTTATGAGTGTTTCCCCATTAGTCAGCCTGCTGTCGAGACAGTGCAGTTAGTAGAGCATGTTCAACAGGTAAAAGCAGTGTGGAGTTTTCAGTCTGTTTTCTGTCGCATCTCGCTGCTGTCATTTGATCACCTACATAAAAATATGAAAAGCCTTGTTATTTTGCCAGTATGAAAGATTTCTAATTATAGAATTCCCTTCCTCAAGGGTTGAGAAATTAGTTCCAATAAGCTTAAATTTAAATCTCACTAAATCCCAACTTTGAAGATTGGATTTCTTGTGGAGCGCTGACATATTTGAAGGAGGAGAATGTATTATAAAATGTTGCATTTGTACACAAACAGGAGAATGTGGAGAGTTTTGGGGGTAATGCTGGTAGACAAAGTGATGATGTCTCAACAAGTATCACTTATATCACTATAAATCCTGTTCTTTTTCTGTGTGTTCAGGTAAATGTATCAAGTACCACAAGAGGCCGGCGGCTCCTCTGTCTGCCTCAGACAGCAGCTTCTATAAGCAGTCTACCAACAACCGGAGGAACAGCACTTTGGCCACCCCGACCCAGAAGCCCCTCAGGGACCGAATCATCCATCTGCTGGCTCTCAAACCGTACAGAAAACCAGAGCTGCTGCTGTGGCTGGAAAGAGAAAGAGCCAGCCCCAAGGATAAGGCCGAGCTGAGTGCCACGCTGGAGGAGGTACTTAGAAACAATGTGATTGCACACATACTGCATATAAACACCAACATGTACTGTACATGCAGATACACAGTCAGTACAGCATCAAGTGTTTCTCATAAGAGGTTTTACATGTAGGATCCGTAGATTGAGACACCTTGTAACCCCTAAACATAGATGTACTACGGATATTTATTTTTAAAAAGCACTACCCGCACTGTCATTTGTGTGCATGCTCGTGCATTTGACCGATACATTTGCACACTGCCCACATGTGAGAACATACTGCATATACATATTTCTATAGCCTCTGCCAACTGAGTGTCTGAGATGACAACCCAACTGAATACTGACGCATATAAACACAGTGTTCCAAGCAACAATTAAAGCACTCTAAAATGCATTTTAACTATTTAAAAAAAAACTGCTTTCAGTGTTCTCAGGAAGGATGCCAATATTCCAGTGAATAGCGCTAATGTTTTACACCATCCTATCATTAAATGCACCAAAATATAAAATATAAAACATTTATTTTATATGACCCTCCTGTATACATTGTTGAGCAATTCGTAAATGTTGTTTGTGTGTTTGTACTGTCGTGATTAGTGTGTCTGTGTGTATTTTGCAGGCCCTCTGCTTGTTGATGTGTGCATGCATGTGGTTTTCGTATCGGTGCTTGTGAGTAATTAGGTCGCTGCTGTAATTGTCTCTGCAGAGATTGTGTTTGCTGTTGGGCGGGCCGCTCTGTCAGGAGGCCCCTGAAAGATAGATGTGCTCAGAGAAAGGCAGTCTGAGAAGACGTTAAAGTCCCTGTGACAAAGAAGTTCTGACGTCAGATGGGAACAGAATCTCAGAGAAAGAGAATTTTGCTTTTTAGGAATGTGGATGTTCTACTTTTAGCCTGTTGTCCACTCCACTTAGTGACAGTTTAACTATTTAACTCACTTAAAGTGTCAGAAATAAGAAAAGAATGTCTCTTTTATAGCGTTGTTTCTATATTCATACAGTTAATTAGTTATCTGAAGAACACGGGTTTGCAACAAGCCCAGATGCGGCCTTACATTAACACACAAAAACATCACACATGTAGGTATAATTTTAAATCAAGAAAGTAATTTAGTATTGTTTAAGAATGGCATATTAAAGTGGTTTGATACTATTTTGGATATTTTTTTGTTAAAATATCTGGACCTTTAAAATGTACACAGGCCAATGCACATTTACAGCAATCACATGTAGACAAACAAATGTCCTTTTGATTTTTACAGCAACAAAATCAATTAAACCTATAAATTGTTAACAAGTGTTGATATTCTATCTATGTTGCATGTGAATGTTTCTCAATAAGTTATCGGTAAAATTAATATATACACAGATCTCAAGAATCAAAACTGTTGTATGTTCTGTATGGCATTTAGAAATCATGAAGACAACCAAAGCAAACCCATTAATGGACATTTTATAGTTATATTTCTATAATGCTGATGCATCAAATGACAATGTAAAAGAGGATTTTTGTAGCTTGGACTTTTCCCGCCCACAACTGTACTGTTTTTGTTCACTCACATGTTGCTTTTGGACACAACAATCAGCTGTTTCCATCTGTGGACTTCTTGCCAAGCACCGAACAGCAGATGAAGGATCGTGGCAAGCAGGGGAACACAGTGGAACATTTAGCTGCTAAAGAGCCACATGTTTCAATCAGCTATGAATAATGTAAGAAATGAAAGGCTTTGCATCACTCGTCTGATATTTCAGGTGGCCAAAGTGAATCCCAAAGACAGCAGCTACTTGCTGAGGGATGACCTCTACAGGTACGTGCAGAGGGACTGGCCTGGCTACAGCGAGGAGGAGAGGCAGCTGATCTGCAGGCTGCTGGCCAGGTGGGTTAGAGGCAATATGGATGACATCAAACTAGTCATTAAATCTGCTTCTCTCATTATGCAGCCTGTTTCTGTGTGAAACAGGCTGAGGTGTACATACATGTGTCTCTTCACTTTTTAAGATCCGCGTTGCTTCTTGGTGTTAATTGTTGTCAGCACAAACTGAAGTAGACAGTCATCACGACTGACAAAAACAGGCTTGCAGAAACTCACAAATAACAAAACAGTAATTGGACATGGAAGCTTTCTCTTTCACTTGATTGTCTCTCACACCTTTAGACAGGCACTGGCTCACCCAGTCACCTTTTTTCCTCCTTCCACATATTCCACTTTCAGTCTAACACATCTCTTTACAGGTGCTAATCAACACTCAGAAACAGAGCTTGTCTGTGCCTGCAGCTCAAGGAATCTGTTTCATTTTCACGCTCAGCTTTAGCAGGTCTCCTGTAAATCTACATAACTTTGTGTGGCAGTAGTTCAAATTGAAATGTGGCTGAATTCCACATAGACTGATAATACGTCTGTGTCTCATTGCCATGTTGTTTCTCTCTGTATTTAACAGGAAGTTGCAGCCACATATCAGCAACCAATCAAGGAATCTTCAAGCAAACTCATCATTACTGAAGACCTCAGAGGATCAAAGCGTTGCAAAAACACTTGCAGTGGTAAAAAGCCTAATTATTTTTCATTTACCTTTCATTATGCAGAAAACTGGTTGATCTGGTTGCAAACATGCTTCTTTTTAATCTTGGTTTCTGCATAAATGTGAGTTGGTACAATTTTTGCATTTCAGTTGTTGCCCTCGGATCTTTAACCAGCTGGTTTTTTATGTCTGCTGGATTTTACATGAGATAACGTTGTGAAGTTTGACAGCAAATTTGTAAGCTTGGTTACAGGTTGTATGTTTTGGATGAAAATATGTCATAGTTAGATGCTGATTTGTCTCTCTTTTTCCCTTCATTTTGCAGAAACGCCCCGTGCCTTTTGACTCACTGGAAAGGGTATCAGCTAAGAGACAAAAACTTACGGACCAGACATTACAACAGCAGCCTGCTGTAAACGGACTCTTAAACAACAAAGCAGGACACAATAATGTAAATCTTATCCTCAACCCCAATTTCCACACAAAGACTGAGTTTCAAAGGACAAGTAACCATCCGGATAACCAAAATGGCTTACCAGGGAACCACAATGGCATCCCTCTAATGCACAAACTGTCTAGCACCTCTGACGGACCTGTGGCAGAGATCAGGGTGCAAGAACCCAAAGGAAGCAGCGTCCAGCCTCCCCAGTGTGGCTCTGATTGTGCTAAACAGCAGCCTACAAACAGCCAGCACAAAAAGAAGAAATCTAAAAAGCACAAAGACAAGGAGCGAGAGAGGTTAAAAGACAACCAGGGAAGTGACTGGATAAAGACGAGTCCTGATCTCAAGCAGAATCCAGACAAACTTGACAGTAAGGCCCTTTTTACATGCATTTTCCTTTTGCCTGATATCACCCTACATGCCTGTTATATTGTTCCGTCAAATAAATCCTGAAACCACTGATGTAGGGGGAGCTGTCTTCAGGGATTTTTTCCACACTCCCCTTTCTGTGGATCATTTTGACTTCCATGTGGCGGTCTTTATTGCTTCCTGGACTATTCTTGTAAGAATAAGACGTGTCATATTGCAGTGATCACAACACTAACACACCCTTTTGTTGTTATGTGTCTGAACTCGCCTCTGCAGTTGCCTTCAAGATAACAGTGTAACCACACACACTCTGAGCAGTGGTAATTGTGTGTGAGTTCGCTCTGAGTGACCGTGTGTGTGGCAGCCTGCTGGTACATTTGTACAGTATTATCTAATAAGCATGGCCACGTTTGCTCCCTGATGCTCACCCTCTTGAGTCCTCACTGTGTTATGTGCCTGACTGACTCAACAACATCTTGAGCAGTGCATTGGGTCTCTGAGCTGAGAGGTCTCCTGACACCCACCAGCTCTTAGCTCGTCTGCACAGAGGCAGGCAGACACACACACACACACACACACACACACACACACACACACACACACACACACACACACACACACACACACACACACACACACACACACACACACACACACACACACACACACACACACACTCAGACTGTGGCTTTCTGCACAAACAAAAACACATTGCTTAACATTCAGACAATGACAAAGTGTTATGTGGATGACTGTATCAACTCCACTCAAGCTAATGTCATTTTCTCCATGATTGTGCTTCCGCTTCAGATCCTGACATCACAAATGCTGTGGCCTCTGAGGAGAAGCCAGATTACGTGCTGTGAGTGTAAACGTGTTTTAAATTCATTGTTCCAGGTGGTGTCACTGCTTTAGGTGTACTGCTTTTGTTACACGTCGATGAGAAAGAAAGACTGACGGGTTGAAGAGTGAATTATGTAGCTGCACAACATTGTGGCCTTGTGCTGCCATCCTGTGTCAAAAAAGAAGTACTACAGAACCATAAAATAAAATACAGAAAAGGTGATTGTGAATGACAAAACATTGTGATGATTGCATATCTGCAGGACATAATTCAGACAAAGCAGTGTCTTTGTACCTTAATCAGTTATGTAAGATAACACTGAAAACACTGAAAGTCCATCATCACTGACTGCGTTTGTCTGTTTCTCCTGGTAGGACATACGGCACAATAAAGAGCTTGGAGCAGCGTCAGAGGTACCAGGAGGATTTCTGTGCAGAGTATGATGAATACAAAGATCTCCATTCCCGCATCGCCACCATAACTCACATGTTTGTTCAGCTCGGGTCTAAGATCAAGAGCCTGTCCCCCGGCACACAAGAATACAAGGTACATACGTGCATCTGATGTGAATCATGGCACACAGTGCTGAATTAAGACATTATTCTGTGCAGCTGAATTATTATGAACAATTTTGGGATTTGTGCTTTGTACCATTTAGATAATGGAAGACCAAATACTAGAAAAGTACAACAAGTATCGGAAGGTGAGTCAAACATTAGAATGAGTTGTTTTGTTATGTATTGATGTGTGTGGATTTTTTCATCTCCTCCTGTTATGAGGCCAGGATATTTTTAAGCACTGTAAATCCATTAAAACAAGAAATTCACTAAACAGGATTGTACCAAGGAACTGCAGTCTGAGATAAACTCCCACCTCCTTGGTACATTGGTTATCATTATCAAGTCTCTTACTGTTTGAATGACAGATTGTTTTAGTTCTTCAAATTGGGATGACATAGTTTGGTTGTCCTCCTGTAGCATTTATACCGAAAACAATATGAACAGCATGAAGGAAAACAAATGTTGAATTGTGCTTTAACATGGGAGCTACTTACATATGTGACTTCAATAACTGGACCTTCATGTCACAAAATATAGTTTAAAGAGGTTAAATCTTATAAAAGTTTGTTTTGTGAATTGTTGCGCAGTTATTTCAACATAATCAAATATAAGCTTTGTCAGTTGTGTTAAATTTAATATAATCATTAAATTACTGATAATATATGTGAACTTTGGAGAAAAATTCAGGCGTGAACTAACTGACACTGTTTATTTAACATGTTTTCATGGTTGGTAACAGTGTTAGTACTGAAGAGCTTGTATGCTATAGGGTGGCATTAGTTTAACCATCTGAACCCCGGAACTTGCCAGTGGGTATGAAAGGCATTTCATCTTTTGAAAAATTTCCAAAATAGACATCTTATCAGAACAAAAAACTGTGAAAACAGAAACACTCATTGTATTTTCAACTCTGAAAAGGTCCTCGAACTAATCATGGGTGATGTGTCATGACGTCTGGAAAGTTATCCACATTTTAAGTCTGAAGTTGTCATATTCATCAAAATCACACAATTGTACATGCCTCATTTGAAATCTGGTTTGCTCCAACCATTTTCTGTGTAAAACAAACAAATCAGAATTTTTAGGACCATTAATAAGGTGACAAAAATCTGAGGAATTTTCAGTACTGCAGGCTGTGATTAAAAACAGCAGGTAGAAGATGAAAAATGTAAGTCATGACATGTCTATTGTGTGTGAAGTCATCACTTCTTTCTAGTATCCACAACTCCTGGAGGCACTTGCAGGTTTTTTCATCTTAATCAAAGAAATGACTTTCCTTTTTCATTTTTTATGATTTATGGCATTCTAATTGGGTCATACTGGACAAAAGACATTTTTGAGGGGTTTTTCTCTACTTCTAGCCAGAGTTGTACCATGGACGTGCAGGACTTTATATTGCAGTAAAAAATGAGTCCACATCAGGTAAAAAAGGTGACGTGAGCAATAACGCTTGGGGTTCAAAGGGTTAAGAAGGGCTCTGGGGCAGTTGCACTTTGCTCTGTTTATTATTTCCACATGTGTACTTGTCATCAGTTCACATCTGCAGATATTAAGGGTAATCTTTGGAGCTTAGTGTGAATAATAAGTGTAATAGTATGAACCTCTTTTATTAACACTGTCTCATCTCTCCACAGAAGTTCCCTGGCTATCGGGAAGAAAAGAAACGCTGCGAGTACCTCCACGAGAAACTGTCGTACATCAAACAGCTCATCATAGACTATGATGTCTGTAAAGTGTCTTCGTAGCATCAGCTCTCACATTTTTTCCAGATGGTGCCCCCTGGAAAGTGTTTTTACATGAGAGTGATGAAACTGCAGCCATCAACACAGACAGATTCTGCTTGGACCACGGACAATACTGTGAGCACTAATGATATTAAATCAATAGCAGATTTCATTCTGGTCTTTCAAGCCTGTTTGTTCTAAAGTTATCATTTCTTCAGAGATTCTTGATGTGAAAAATCCAAGGGAGAGAGGCAACAAAATGTGAGCCTTATTAAAGCCAGAGTCAGTGTAAGCCATTTTGATAGAAATATGTCAAAGCTTGTTAAGACTTTAACTTATTCGCTTTGTTTTTCACACTTGTGAACTCAAACATTCCTTCCGGCAGTTTTTCCTCTTTCCTTTTTTATACATTTAAAGATTTCAATAAGCATCATAAAATATGAAGTGCTTTTGAATTCCATATCAATGTGGCCTCATTTATAATGAGTGAAGCCACCCACTGCAAAAAAAGAAATATGATATATATTTAGTCATTTCATCTCAGATTTCTTATGTCATGTCTTATTATGCAAATGGAGTGAAATGATTCCACTTGTTCCCACTGCAGTTTCCCTCACAGTTTCAGGCATGAAGCAAGACAAGTTTAAAACTGCAGCAGAAACCTAAATGAAGTTAATTCTACGCTGGGAACAAGTGAAATGGTATCACCCCTTGGCTGAACAAAATAATAGACAAAATGATGTGTTAGAGTGAAGGTATTTTCCAGTACAGCCAGTGAGAGGATCATCCTGCTCAATGTATCTGGTTAGTTTATTTTAAGAATGAAGCATGTGATCCTGATGTATCACGCACTCATTTCAGAATCCTATTTAAAGCAGCTGAATCCAATGAGCAAAAACAGGAAAATGAATCACCTGGTTGAAAATGTTAAGAGTTGCAGGTTCACATGGAACCTGCCGCAATAAGCCGAGGTATCTGCATCTCCCAAATGCACTTGAGTTTGTCTAAAGTATTTATTAGTCACTCTCCCTTTCTTTTCAACACTTGGTGAATGGACCAAAATACATAAATGTTAATCATGCAGCAAGTCTAGTTTTAAAGTATTTTAACCTACTGGAAAGAAGTGTCTTTGTGTCTTTTTTGCATAGAACTACTGATGTATTTATTTTGAAGCCATTTTGTTTCCCTTCTATCCTGTGCCGCTGGTCTCCTCAGCTTGTAGCGTCCGGTCTTGTTAGATCAAAGTGTTTGTATCCAAGCAGCAGGGGGAGGAAGGTGGGAGAGGTTGTGAATAGATGAAAGGTATCATAATATATTGTGTGTTTTGTCTCTTGTCTTGACGCAGTTGTGGAGAGTGTCTGTGTTAAAGCTGCCCCAAAGGCCTCTTATAATGACTGCTTTAACACTGCAAATGAAGGCCTCGGGTGAGCGGTTATCTGCCACTTCAGCTGTGTTTGAAATTATTCACTTGTACACTATAAAGGGAGATAGAAACATCATCAGAGACTCTGGTATTGTAAGGCATAAAGCATGCTGGTACTTTAACGACTATATTGCACTGCAGTTTTGGATTACTGATTCGACTATCGGATCCTCATTTAGGAATTTAGATACTAAATGAGGGGCCACACTAAATTGGTGACTTTTTAGTGTGCAGTGGAGGATTTCAAAATCAGCCCTGAATAGTAGATTTTCAGGAAAAAACAGCCATGTTGGTACAATGTGTGCATTTGTGACACCGTGACTAGTCGTGGTGTTTGGATCTCATCGCCTTCAATTTGCAGTTAATAATCAGTGCCCATTCCGTTTGTAATTGTTCATTGTGGTTTCAGTTTTTGCTCTGAATGTCAACATGCTGTCAATGACATAGAAGCCTTAAGATTTTCGCTTTTTATGCAACAAATTCTTCATACTGCCAGTGTCGAGGAGGAGTCATTATCCACACACACATCTGTTACCTGCCTTATATTACTGCTGTTACATTTTAAACTGTTTCAATGAACGCCAACTGTGGCTTTCTGTATTCATATTGCAATATAAGAAGTGTTTAGTGCACAGTTTGATCAGTCATAATGACACAGCTTACTCATCACTTGCATTTGTAATCCTTCTGGTACTTTTTTTTTCCCCTTTTCAATTTTTTTAATCATCATTGTGGTACATGTTCAGGTATTCATCATGAGAATTACCATTGATGTTTATACTGCTTACAGTTTTTCCATTTGACCCTCAAACATTTGAAGTACTTTGAAATAGTGTCCTCAGTGGGTTCTGCCATATTTCGAGCACAAAAAGGTCTCTTTTAAAAGTATGAAGTGGGTGGTAATTATGAGAAGGTTTCCTGGGGGAAAGAATAATAGCATCAAGTGATTGATTGAGAACCATAATTTGTCAAAGTGATTTTCAATTTGGTTGTTGAATATTCTGAAGGTTAAAAATAATGTCATTGGGTGGGTTCTGGGTGGTAATCAAAAGCTCCAATAACAGGTTGGCAAAATGCGTTTTTTTTTGTTTTGTTTTTATAAACAAGGTAGCAGTGTGTACTGCACAGTAGGTGTTTTTATGTACAGTACACCTGCTGCCAGAGGACCTTCGTTTCAGAGGACAGGAGTGTATGCATTATGAACTGCATTTTACAAATGTATATTTTCTCTTGTGTTCTTGTGCAAAGTTCAAAGGAATAAAAACATCAAAGAAATCTTTCCCTGTAAGATTTCATGCTTTTTTTGTTGTTGTTGTTGAATTGCTCTTTGAATTTTCTCCGCAGGTACTGCGCATCACACAGCGATTGATCATTCATGTTTGTTCTGTAATTTCAAAGTTTGATGCATGTAGTTCAATGCAAAACTGGATGGCTTCATTTGTTGTAACATTAGTCATTCTTGTTATGAATCCAGCACACACTGATTTAATATCTCATATACAGTTGTACCCATAGAAGAACATACATTCTATGACAAGTGTATAGGACTTTTATGTTGTCAGGTTTTGAAGAAAAATCTGCTGGTAGAGGTTTATGCTTCAGTAGATTGAGTTTTCTGTTCTTAAATTCATTAGAGAAACTAATGAACCACCCATGGAAAAGTCTGAAGTAATCAGGACTAAAATCCTAAACAGTTTAGCAAGCTTGCTGTCTTAACTGTTTGAAAGTGTAAAAACCCAGCATTTATATCTGGCAAGTTGTTTAAAATTAGATGGTTTAATGTCCACTATCACAGCTATTGTACTACAATAATGGAAGACAATCTGCTGAGAGTTCTTCATTATACAGCTTTGCTTTGATGTATTAGTTTGTGTCATATTTCTCTATTGATTCCCCTGCATTTTGAGGGGATGTGAACTGAGAAACAAAGCCTTCAATTGCATATATTTATCTCCTGCAGTGAGCCCCAAACAGCTCCGGTTTAACAGACATTGGAAGTCATTTCTTCGTGACAGCATCCTAACCACAATGAGTTAGGACCCAAACGGAAATAAACAGTGTTGCTCTACAAAAATGAAGAACTGATGCCACTGACATGTTGTATTGACATGTCTAACTGACTATCTTGTTTGATACACAGTCTGTCTTTGGACAAAGCAATCGGCGATGGTTACATGGTTGACAGGGCTCACCAAAGCACAGGAGCATTAATGTCATGTCACATAACCAAACTGTGCATCATGACGGCTGTACAGACAACCATGTTAACTTGTTTAGAAGGTGTGCGAATTTAAACGTGAAGCAAATAATTTATTTACACAGGAACCTCAAACTTTTCTTAAAATTCAATTCAATTTAGTCTTTTTAATATAGCTCTATTTTAGAACATCAGTCATCTCGAGGTATTTCACATAGTAAGGTGAATATCTTAGAATATTATAAAAAAAAACCAAACCTAACGAATTCTAAGTATTTCCTTCGTGGAAGCTCTTTGGTGAAAGTAGAGAGAGATAAAAAGTCTCTTTAAAACAGGCAAAAACTCCAGCACAATCAGAAGCAAGGCATAGACTGTATGAGAACTTTTTCATACAATCTGTGGTTACTGTAACTACAATGTAAAGAGTTCGTTTTTTGTTTGTTTGTTGTATAATAAAGGGAATTCCCAGCTTGTGTTTACGATATCAGCAGTGTTTTTATTATATATATATTAAAAAAAAAAAAAAAAAAAAACATACGATCTTCTATCTCTTGAATCAGTTCGTTAATTTCTTGGTGAGATTGCCATTCCCTTAATGCGCATGCTCAGAACATGCAGCCACAGCGCACGGACAGGTTGATCATGTGACACGCTGTTGTCATGACGACCGTGAAACATCAAGCTAGTGGTAGCACCTTTCAGAATTCATTGTAAAGTTTGGCCAAAGTAACCAGGTAAGAACAATAATGACTTTTATTTTTAAAAAGTACCGTAGAAAAATATTTCAAGGTGATGTTTTTTTATTAACAACTGACCGAACTAAGGTCACTGTGAGTTCACCTTTGCTCGTTTCTATACACCTGATTAGCTGGAATAAACTGTTGTTAGTGTCAGCGCTAGCTTACAAGCTGCTTCGTGTTTTCACGTTGTGCCAAACTGCGCCACGTAATCCAGCGGTGAAATTACGAGACCACCGTTTTACTCATTGTGCTACTGATTAGCGCGACAAACGCTCCGCTTCATCCACATAGATCTTTGTCATCCTGCCAGGTGGTGATTGTTCAGGAAACACGTCCATGTCAACTGGGGATAGTCACAACTTAACACAGACTGCCTGGTTAAGAACGAGTCAGAAAACTATTGTCTCACCAAGAAAACCCACAACATAGAAGCACGTCCACTGCTGTGTTGTGCGTTAGTTTGTGTGTTCAGCGGAACAGATCCAGAGCAGAACTTCAGGTTTAACTCGGGTTTGTTCTCAGAAACACTCAGACCCTCAGCAGCCTCCCATCAGAACAACACGCAGCAGCACATTAGCTTTATTTGCTAAAATACATCGGAACAGAGACCACGTTGTCAAAATTAGTCACTCAGAAAACAATAAAAACTCGTTCAGTCATCCACGTCCTAACCGTCATTTCAGAGCACTTTAACCGCTGACAATATTTTTATTTTTTTTTTAAAGGAAGTAAAGGGATTCGATCTGGTCTGAGCTAAATATATATATATATATATTGTTTGATTATTTTTAGGCTTTTTTGTTCTGTTTGTTTGGGGGGTTTTTGTCTTTTTTTCCTTTCTTTTTCATCCTCTTTCTTTTTATGGGGGGAGGAGAAGAGGGAGAAGGGGAAGGAAAGGGAAAAAAAGCGTCCTGCAAGAATGTATAATTTTTTTTTAACTCACAAAATGAAATTATTGTACTATAATCTTGTAACCGAAATAAAACCATTCAACCAACAAAGGCCGAGTGAGCATGTTACTGTACAGTTAGTTACACATATGAAACACTCGTGGACTTGTATATAGGCCCAGTATGCTTATTAAATACCTTGGATTTGAATAGAATTTATGAAGTATTAGGCTCTGCTCTAACCTGAACACAGTGATAATATTCAGTATAGTATCACACTGAAAAGGACCGTTCTGCATGATTTTAATTTTAAATCTTTAAGAATAAATTTTATTTATACACTTTTACTTCAAAACTGCAAATGACTTGGAGTATTTATTATTTGTTGCAGATACTTTTACTAAAGTTAAAGGTAATTTCCATTCCCGCTGTGTATATACTTTGTCTGTATAGGCTGGAGCCACTTGAAATAAGAGCTGTCTTGACAACAAAGAAAAAATGTTTTGAATGACAACTCTTGCAGATTATTGACCTGTGCTTTAGTAGCTATTGTAGTGTTTCATCAAGTTCAAATTACACTGTGTAAAACTGACATGTTCTTGCTATGTCCAGGTACATCCCAAAAGGTAGACAACAAATGGAAGCAGCTCACAAAGTAGACCAATTGCGAGGGAAAACACCTACTTTGGAGCTACATCCTGTCACACAGGTACAGACTTCATTAGAGAGATGTCAGAATCTTAACAAACCATCTTGCTACAGTCTTTTTAACCCCTTGATGTCTATTGTTGTGAATTTGCAACATACCACTTTCATTCAGACTGCAGCCAAGATAGCGTATCCATTCCCCCAATGTCGATTATATATCTGTTATTATTTTTATATATCTATGTTCTATGTGTAATAGATAAATTAACAATCTCCACTTATTTTAGCATCAGCTGGAAAGCAAAAACATAAAAAAAAGTTTTTTATTTAATTGCAAATAAATTCAGGCGTCAAGGAGTTAAACTGTCAATTATTTCATGTCAAATCAAGTCAAGACTATTTGTATAGGCTTTACAGGGACACAAAGCTGTTACTTTCTATTTCTCCAATGATAATTAATGGATTATTGATAAAATATAAAAAATGTTTAATTCAATTCAATTTTATTTATATAGCATCAATTCACAAGACATGATACATAGTAAGGAGAAGAACCCAACAATACAAAAGTGCGATTCTCTTTAAAAGTAGGTATTATTTATTGATTCTTGTGCTTCATCCGTTAGCTTCCGGAGAACACCAACTGCCTTGCATGCTCAGAAGATGGCAGGTACCTCTGTCTGGGTCACTCCCAAGGGTTGTCTGTGTGGTGCGCATCTTCTTTGATCTGTGTTTCAGAGTGCCTGCAGGACAGTCTGGAAATTACATCTGTTCAAATGTCCAGAATAGGTGAAATGACCTATCTGCTTGGTACAGTTGATGATATGGGTGAGTAGTGCACTGCTGCACTCTGATCAGACACCTTGTTGTCTTCAGTTTCTGCATCATCTGTCATCCATCTTCTGTATTCAACCTAAATATAGATGGACATTTATTTTTCTATGCTTGAAATGCACTGGCTTGATCCTGAAGTTACAAAATATTGCTATAACAAACACCTATGATTTAGAGGACAGGAAACTGGAACTGACATAAGTTTTTCAGAAAGTATACCAACAGGTTCTTTATTTAAAATATGTTCATACTTATGTCGCTGCAGGTGTTGCCAGAGTCTTTGCACATCACTTTGACACTATTCACCTCCTTGGTGTTATTAACGTCATGGTGCGTATCATCACATTAGTTGTTGTTGCAAAATGTAATGTTTGTATTAACAGAATAATATAAGATAATCCTGTATGTGATAAGAAAAGAACAATAACTTGTAGTCATTTAAATATTAGAAGGATATCAACAAAAGGAGCATTTGTCTGACGTTTGAACTATATAAAGAGGGGTATTATGGAGCAGCATCACTTAGCTGTGAGTAAAGACTTCAGTTTGAACATTTTTTGTTGTCTAGTTTTAATTAAAGACATCACATTCAAATACTGAATCACATGAATTTTATATCTCTTACTAGGCAATGATGCTGTTTGGCTTGAGATCTATCGCTTCCCATCAGCAGTCTGGCTGGAAGAGTTAGAAAGGGCATTATCAAGAAAACAGGTGGACTCTGTATTAGGCATCTTACTGCCTGTCTTTGGTTTTCTTGCCACGAAGCTCCAGTCCATTTTCTTATCATTTTGCTTTCATTAGAAACTGACCAAGCTGGCAAACTTGTATTAAATTATCCCAGTGTTTCTTCCTTGTTTTCAATACAGTATATTTAATATAAATGCTACCACATATCATTTTGAAAAACTTAATTTTATTTTTGACTTTTTTTCTTTCGCAGGACCCAAACTCATCTGGAGATGTGGATGTGAAATGGGCCCCAGTTGCACTGATGATGAAAATCAAGCCACCCAAAATTCCCACAGGTATAGCTTTAACTATAGCAGAAATGTATTAAAACTATAGTGTGCGATATTTCAACAGAACAGATGTGTATGTGGAGGTGATGGTGTAGATGCAGAGGTTTGTGTGTCTGTATGTGTCTCTGTCATTCCATCTGTTAATAAATAAGATGGAACACAAATTCCAGGTTAAGAATGCAGCTGAGTCAACACTTGCATATTGCTGTTGTTTTGCAGGAAGGGCATTCGATGGTCCACCTGAAGCCTCACAGATAACAGAGTATTTGACACACTGTTTGGCTCTGGACGCTATCATGAACAGCAGTCGTCAGAGGCAGAAGTCATCTTTCAATGCTGAAACAGGAAAAACAAAGGAAGAAAATGAAAGCCCAAGGTGCAGTAAAGTTGCAAATACAATCAGCGTTTCAGAACTGAGCTGCTTTGGTAGTTCTGTTGTAGATGTAATACCTTTAATAGACACTTTAAAGTCTTTGCATGACTTCTTTTAATTCATTTTTTATTTAGTTTTTGGTTAGAAGTCCTATTAATTACATGGAATGTTTTTCAGACGGTGCACCCAGCATTTTCTTCTGCCTTGTGGGCACTTTCCTTGTTCCAGTGAAGCAAAGCCAGGTTTGTAATGGAGGAAGGGTGTTGCTTTGTTCTCTAGCAGTTGCAATTTGTCTGTTGTATTTAAATTTCCAATGATTAAAGTATTACGCAAGAAGAAGATGTATGCCATTGACTGTCATGTGACTGCACATTGGTATATTTTGCCTAATTAAGTCTCTGGATTTCATCCTTCATATTCACTATTCAAGCTTTTTTGAATGCTTGTTGAGGCGAGTAGGAGACCATTATTCCATTTTTAATCTCTGACCTTTTCTCAGCAGGTTTGCCTGTTGCTGTCGCTGTGTGGTGGAGTGGCAGCCAGAATCTCCTCCAGTATGTGCTGCAAAAAGCAGCAAAGAACAAAGCAGGTAGAATATTTTATTTGTCTAGACATTGACCTACTGAATGCTCACAAACACATCTTTAAATATGTTGCTACTGTGCCTTGTTTCTTTATACTTTACAGGACAATATAATTGTAATCAAATGTTTGGTTTTGAGCCTTTCTCTTCTTTTTGAAGCAGATGTGGAGCCCATGCCAGTTGTGTTGTGGCCAAATGCAAAGGAAATCCTCTGCTCAGCTGCTAGTAGATGCACCCGTTACATAGCTCTGGGGCTTGATGATGCTCTGGTGTGTGTCTGGGACAGGCTATCTGGTGAGCAAATCTAATAATGAAATATAACTTAAATTTCATCATGACCGCTGAGTTGTTTGGCTATAGCTGAAAACTCACCATGGTTTTATGCATTTGAAATTTTCAAACAATCTGTGTCATTTTATTCTCGCCTACACAAGGAATATTAGGTATATTTACAGCATTGCATATGATATTATTGCACAACTACATGGAAGGAAAAAGCAAATTCTCCAGTGCTGTGTTCCATGTGCTTTGTTTTTGATTTTCTACACCTCGTCTACAAAAGATCAAACTGAAAAAAGAAAGAAAAAAACGGATACTCTCAAACAACAAGCAACAAATGTAGTTCTAGAAAATATGTAAAATGAAGTACTGAGAAGAATCCTGCTGAGTCTGTTATTTTACAAATTAGTGCATGTGTACTACAAGCTCAGCATGTACGCTGTTTAGCACGTTAAATCTCAGTGTGATGGCTTGGCAGCAATTCCCTTATCATATTTTACATTTGTGGTCCACTACTCCAGTGGCACATATGATTTAGATAGCCTGCAGAATAGCTGCCGTTAATGAGTCAGTTGGCTGACTTTTGGATCTTCTTTTCTTAAACTAAAACACAACATTTTAGCATGCAGTAAATACACATTTCACTTGTTTTATAACAAAGTGCTTGTAGCCACTTTCTGAATTTACCACTGGAGCCACGGTGGCTGCAGTCCAGCTACTGTCTTGCTTTAAGCTAAATGCTTTGTTACATGTTGTAGTCAAAAGCAAAAGTAAAAATATCACTATAAAATAAACCTCACATAGAGCTTGAAATCACGCTAAAATGTTATTTTCACAAGTAACAGGAAATGACTACATTTAGAGAAATCATTTAATATCTTAAACACGTGTCAAACAAGATGTCATCACTTTAACTCACTCAGTCATAGGAAAAACAAAGTAATTTCCTTCTGTCTGACTGGCATTTTTTTAAAAAAAACATCGTGTTTTATCTGCATTTCTCAGTGCAGCAGTGATTGAACACCCCTCAGACATACACGTAGCACGATCCAGTGAATTCTGTCAAGTTAACTGTGACATGCATATAGGTTTTCACGTAGAGAAACTTCACTACAAACTAAATTGAGACAGAATCAGTTTGTGGAAAGATACACACACATTTGTTGTGTGTGTATGTGTGTTTGAGTGACCAGTCTAACAGTCATTTTTGCTTGAAGTTTGTAATATAAATACATTTAAGGCCTAATTCTCTCTATGTGTTTGTCTTGTCTTTCCCTCAGGGGCTCCACTGCCTGTTGTCTTAGTTCCAGTAGAAAACAGTGCCATCATCAGGATGCAGTTTGTGGATTGCTGGTCTGTGTCTCCAGGTGATTCCAAGACTTTAGCTGCAGAGAAAGTCCATCTTTTGTTGCAGTGTAAAAGCGGAGAAATTCACACAGTGACCACGGGACGAGGGACTCAATCCTGCACAATGCAACTCACTGAAAGGTTACCTGAGTTTGACGTATTTCCGTATGTAATGCTTGCAACTAGTTTTTTCCACTAATTAAGTTCCATCTTGTCCTTTCGTGCCCTGCTATATTACTCAAAAGGTCATGCGGTGTATGAAACAAAACATTATCACACATTATGTCCTTTGTTTGTACAGGCCAGAAGACAACAGAGACCTGCCATCCGTCATTATGCCAGTACCATTTCTACAGGGTTTGGTAGGAACCCTGAAGCTGCTGATGACAAATACAGAATGAATTGCTAATGTAGTAATATAGTTTTATACTCATTTCACTGTCTTTTCTTGCCTCGACTAGTCACTTGTACTGCAAAGAAATGGAAAAATGTTCCTCCAAGATGTCATCAACAAAACCACTGTGTGCTTCTTGACTCTTCCCACAATCCATCTGGTTACGACTCCCTGCAGTCCTGTTTATGCACTGAACACCAAACAGCAAACTCTGTTCATACGAGGTACACCCAACCACCACAGAATCTTTTCGTCAGCAGAGTATGGATAAGAAGAGTCACAGGTGATGTGACGTGAAGAGCGTGACATTCAGTCAACGGTCAGAATAAATACTATAACTTAATAATGTAACGTCTCACCCAGGTGACCAGGACAGCAGCTGCAGTGTTACTTCTGAGGACAGCAGCCAGAGTCAGCTTTTCATCTTCCGTTTCAGAGAGTCCGACATCATTAAGCAGTATGTTGTTTCACACCCAGACTCTCCACGACAACAACAAATACTGAGCTATGTCACTCTACAAGAGAGCTGTAATGCCTACCTCTGGCAAAGGTTTGTATATTTTTGCCTCTATCATTTGTATAGTGTGATATTTAAGTATTTTTGAACATTTACTATCAAGAGGAGTCAGATAATATGTGCACTCCACCGCCTGATAAACAATTCCCATTTGAATGTTGAAGTAGCCTCATGTGTTCCTCTGTTTTCATATGAAGAGCTCTGTCTGCGGCTGAAAGGAACAAAGACATAAGGAAGACATGGGAGCGGCTACAGGAAACCGCAGCGAAATTGCAACAAAAACAATAGAGCTGCAGCCACCTGAAGAACTGCAACAAATCATCTATTGCATAAAGGTACTATTGAAGTACTAGAAAAATGTTTGGATTCCCACCTCCTTCATTGCATGTTTATCCTTGACTCGCAGTGCTAATTTACATGAATATGTAATTTTTGGCGTGAAATATTTGCAGGCGGTGCAGAATATGGCTTTTTGCTTTTTGAAATGGATTTAAGTAGTGAAAAGGATGTACAAAAAAGTATCCGAATCAACTGGAGACAGTCTCCTAAAAGACCGACAGACATATTCTTCCAATAAATCGATGATAGATGATATATCATGCAGAGCAGTGTGTTCAATCCAGTAACTGATTTACAGCAGCTTTATTGATTTCAGCTTCACTTCCTGGTGGGGTCACACTGTTAAACACTTTGTGTGTGATAAATCAGTATGCTTCAAGGCGATTAAGTTGCAGAAGTATTTTTTCCTGATAGCTGCTGGATGATCCTTTTACAACAACACTTAAACTAATCTCAGAGTTTTTATTTCATTATAAAATCAAACAGATTTCAGACACTGATAGCAAATTTGTCATGTGAATATCATTGTGTTTATATCTGTGGTGCTGGGAGGCCATATCTAAAATGTATTCGGCTGATTATGACTGATTTGAGCTCAGTCATGGGACACCTTTGTTGCCTTTGGGACCTTTGAATGTTTCATATGTCATTTTCAGGGGACACCAAAAAGGTAGGAGACGGTAGAGAGGATTTTTTTTTTCTTTAAATTGTAATATACAAAAAAAAAAAAATGCAAAGATAATCACACACTTTCAGTTTTTTGCCAAACAACCAAACGTAGTTGAGTGCTGCAGTTTTGACACTGACACATTCAAAAACAGGGGGACACAGTGTGAATTTAATGAGGGTAACAGGACATTTGAGAATAGGTGCGATGGACTGGATTTGAGATTACATTGGTGGCACAACAGTAAATGAAGTCTTGAACGGTCATGTGGAGGTCGTGTTCATTTCACAGACTTCTTTTCCACCAATAACAGTGCCTCTGCTATTCTTTGCACAGACACATTTATCTGCATTGCTATGTCATTTGTATTTGTTTTCGGTGGTCATATCAGATCATACTGTGGTGCTCTCTGTGAATGTGAACAGATACTGATACTGATTTTAATATCTGCTTCAAAGCCTAATTTGAATTTCTAAAAAGCTTTACAGAGAATTGATTCCAAAGGGCCAGGTGCTCTATGCAGAGCTTGGCATGTGTATGTGTCAGAATCAGTTTTGTACCAGTCAGAGGCAGAGACTTTACAAAGGTTTTTTTTAAATCTGTGAAGCTACTTTTTTCATTCCCAGAGCATTAGAATTAATTGTAATATTTGTCCTTTTTGTACATTTATTTTATCTTTGCAATAAAGAGACACTCTTTGGCAAAAGCTAAGACAAAAACAAAACAGCATAAATGACACTGGTAGCTGTTCATTTTTCCTTTCTGTCTCTGAAGCCAAACAAGAACCTATTGAAAATTCGAAAGCTACAAATTTAAATCTGAACATATTCTGTTCCATAAAGATCAATGAGTGCTAAAACAAATAAATTGAGTTAAAGTAGTAGTTCGACATTTTGGAAATAGGAATTTTCGCTTTTATCTTTGAGTCAGACATGGGAATGATGTGCCACATACCGCTGTCTTGTCTGTACAGCAACTATGAAGATACCACCAGCAGCTGCTTCAGTCAGCTTTATATAAACTCATACCGTGTCATTTATATTTAAATTGAAAACATGAGATATACCATATTAATTCTTAGAGATGCTTGCAGTCCGACTTTTGTTTTTTGATGCAGTAAGGCTAGCTGTTTATAATGTTTATGCTAAGCTAAGCTAACCAGCTGCTAGCTTCATATTCACACACAGATTTGACAGTAGTTTGTCATCTCTTGTAACTCTCAGTTAGTGTATTTCCCAAAATGTCACACTTTTCCTTTAATGAATTAGTTTGATGGGCTGACAGAAATCTGTTTTGCTGACTGGTTCATCATCAAGACATCTTTAAGCAAACAAAGAAAAACTTGCCTGCTTCCAGCCAAGATTGTTTGCCTTGATTTCAAGAAAATTGTGATGACCATTTCTGATTTTCTGCAGACATTGTACATGCCAACAATGAATCAGTTATTTGACATAATAAATGGGAGATTAATGGATAAGAAAAACAATCATTTGTTGCAGCCTATAGGAACTGGAAATATTTAGCGTAAGGTTACAAATTAAAAGACCATTTTCCTGGTCCTTTTGGCACACGGTTGGATGGAATAATGAAAGATGTGTGATAAAGACATCAGTTTAGAAAGTGGATTCAGTTTCTTATCTCAGTTTAAAATGATTGGTTTGCATTCACCCCAGAAAGTGACCTATAAAATCCTCCGTGTACAACATCCAGTCTTCATTAACTGAAGAGGTATAGATTATTCTTATGATTATTTTGCAAGGCGTGAATTTTTTGCCGTATTTTTCTGTATGATCCTGTGCACATTAATCATTGCTCCACACACTATGTTTTATTAGATGATTGCAGGTTTGATAAATGCATCCAAAGTTACACCTCTCTCCCATTTGTCAGCATTTGAGCACCCTCTAATCCTCTTTAGGCACTGGACGAGAGCTAGCTGGACCTGAACCCACATGTCCGATTTATTCTTTGCTTTGAACTAGAGCTTTGTTTTCGAAAGATATGACAACAATTTGTCATCATTTCAAGGTAGAAATGGTTTTTCCATTTCCCACTAGACGGATCCTACTACTGAGCATCAGCACAGAGACAGAAGTGTGTTTACATTCTAAATCTCCACAGAAACCCCATGTAATTGCTGCCCAACACAAATTTACATTTTTCCGATTGCAGCTACATATGAGTTTTGTTCTAACAGCAAAAAATAAAGCAACACTCACTCTGTGGGTCTCAGTAAATACATTTAATTCAAGGCAAGCACAAATTACAATTTACAGAGCACGTAATCATTCTTTAATGACAGCAGGTCACATTATATCAGCATGAAATGATTGATGTATTTATTTATGAGCTTCCCCTCTTCCAGAAAATAAAAAGTTAATCATTTTCCAGCCGACAGCAATTTCTGGTCTTTGTGTTTTCTACATGAGCATTTTAAGGAAGGCTGAAATGACATGTAGATGGAACTCACACATCAGATAGTCAGACACTGAATACATCTGAATAAATAATAGTTATATAACAGTAGTGTAAACCTCCACAGGGCCTCGTCCCCTCTACTCTTCTCATAAGATGCTCTCAGGGCTGGACTGATCTCTCTCCGCATCAGTGTCAGCAGCTAGAAAGCTGCTCCTTTCTGACATTGACTCTGTTTTGCTGTTGTCGCTGCACAGTGTCAGCCTCTCCTGGGTGGCAGGGTTCACCACTCTTTTCAGCGACAAAGAATTGGCAGCACAAGTGAAGGATCCAGTTATAACCGTGTCATTATCCATGTCTGTTGCTGCGGTAGCTTTGCAGTAATACCGCCGGAACCCTTTTCGGAAGTGAATGGTGAACAGGCCGTAGATAACTGGATCCAGGCAGGCGTTGACGAGCCCAAAGATGAACATGATGTGGGTCAGAGAGTGGGAGACCTTGCCCTCCAGGTCGTCGGGAAAGAACCAATACCACAGGCCCAGCAGGTAGTACGGAGTCCAGCAGATAATGAAAGACAAGACAATCACAATACTCATTTTCAGAGTCTTCATCCGAGCTCTGGGGATGTTGTTCTTTGAACACCGCAAATGCACTTCATTAGAGGGCACTTGGAACAGAAGACAGAAACAAAACACATACATTAAAATGCAAGCCATTTATAATGTAATATGGTAATTCAATTCAAATGCCCAGTAAAAAAAAAAGGACAATTTTTCATTTGTTAAGGTTGAGAGGGGTTCAATCTGACAGAGCCGCAACAGAGAAATTATAGCTGAAAGCTTTTGCTAATCAGTATGATTTTTATGAGTAGATGAGGACAATCATTTTGTATAGCACAAGAATTGCTTTGCAGAGTGTTTAAAAAGTCAGTTTAGAGATGATTTTTGTTTCTGAGATTTCTGTTCACTTCTACGTCATTGCTGCTCGAAGCTGAAGGCTAACACATGCTAATATTCTCACCCTGATAATGCTAAGATAGTGGTGATTAGCAGTTCTAATATTTAACATGTCTACACCTTTAGTTTTGTGTGTTCGCATGCTAATATTCTGCAAGTATTTAGTCCTAAAAATCAACTATTGGATTAATCTAAATTTTGATTTGATGCGGGGTTAAAATGGAAGCATCACCAGGGCAAATTCATCTTCTGACCACCACGGCTGTTTGTATCAAGTGTCACGGCACCTCAGTAGCTTCAATAATTGTCAGATATGTTAAAAAAAAAAAAAAAAAAAAAAAAAAGTGGGGTTAAAGGTAAAGTCAAGGGATCACCATCAAAATTTATTCACTGGGAATCGCAAAGTTCACATCCATTCAATCTGTAGTCGTTGAGATATTTCAATCTGACCTAAAGTAACAGACAAGAATTTTAGAACTACACGGGATACAATGCACACAATTTACAGATAGTTTTCTTCACTAAGTCTGTTTAATTAAAACTGTCCACTGGGGACTGGAGACTTTTTCAAGTAGGACTGGAAAGGAAGTGGTCCTGGTCAATATTTAAATGTTAGGTTTCATCGAAACCATAAAGTAAACAGACACACTGAGCTCCAACTTTGATTTAAACTTACAATTGTCCGTTTTCAGTCGTTTGGAGATCTCACAGAAGATCCTGGTATAACAGGTGATCATGATGACCAGCGGGAGCAGGAACAGGCAGGAAAAAGTGAACATGTTGTAGGCCGTTTCATGCCAGTGGGTGACGAAACTTCCTCTTGTGGTGCACTGAGTGAAGTTCTCAGGATGGATGATGGTCACATTGTGAAAGAGGAACATCTGTGGAGGGAATTGAACACTATTTACAAAGTTCTAGGAGATAACATCTACGGCTACTTTCATGTGTTTGGTTATTTCATCTTTTACTGGTGTCTTTTCAGGCTCTGGAATGGGTGCTATATTAGGAAGCAACTTAAGTTCCAAAAACTGATTTTGTCACTTACCTCTTGCGTTATTTAGTCATTCTGAAAGTTACACGTTTTTTTCACAGTTTCTACAGTAGAAATAATTCCAATTTAAGTTGTCAGTGTCAAAGTTATTTGCATGGCTGGATAGGACAAAAAATAAACGAGTACAATGAATAAAATAGGTCAAATACGTTGAATAAATCTAATTTTTTAACTGTGAGATTGTATATTTCATATTAGTGTCTTAAACAACCTTTTAAAGCCTTTTCAACTTTTCTGCAATCAGGATAATAGATGAATTCAATCTTTTATTTGTTTTGTAAAAAGATCATCTTCTGTTTACATGAACAACACAAATGTGGCAGGTCTCTCAGAGCGTTGATTCACAGCCTGCCTGGTTCATGACCCCCAAAGCTCATCAGGCGGCACAGCAGAACCGTTATTTGTATAACATTGTGTAAACACTTGAGTAAGTTGGAGAAACCTGAGCAATCAAAATAACGGTCTCTTCACTGGAAGGATAACTGCGTGGGAAAAGTGAAAAGGCTGTGTTTTCCCCCTTCCCTCAGTATTACCGCTGAAGTGCCTTCCAGCATGACTGACTGTGTTTGCTCTGGGTAGCTCTCTGAGAAGAAAAAGATATCTAGATGTGAAACTATTAAGCATATATTATTTTTATACAATGAGCCTCTTACACCTCTACTTTGGGCAGCCCCAAACCTAAAATTAGGAGCCTCTGTCTTTGAGAACTGTGCTGTATTCTCATGAACATGTAGGGCTCCCATAATCATGCAACTGTAGTTGACAATCATTTAAAATACACAGAAATAATTGACAGGATCAGTTGTCTATTTTTGTTCATTTTATGTCTTAATTAGTTTTAGACCAGTGAAATTACCAAATCTGATTGCAAATTTGACAAATTGCCTCCTCAAAGTGACTGGGCTCTCTCAACTTTGCTTTGCAGTTAAATCCATGACGTTTATGTCAATAGATGCTCATTAAAATGCAGTTGGTTGAATATAGCCTAGAAAAGGCAGACTGTTTGTCAAAATCCACTTTAAAATTCAATTTCCTTTGTTTCTGAACACAGAAAGGAAATAACATTTCCCATTTCCCAGATGCAAAAGCGCCTGATGTATAAAGTGCATGTTATTTACAATAAAACAATGATGCCATAAGCTATATTATCCAGGGGCTACATAATCCAATACTCGTAACCAGGATAAGCTACGAGATTTGTTCAGAATAATTATAAGCTTAAATAAAATTTTGAAAAACACATTTTTCTTCAAGCTTAAAATGGTCCTGTATGCTCACAATCTGCATCCACACCAATCTCTGTAAATAGCCCCTTAATTACTGTTCACTTTGGTCCTCGCTTCAGTAATTTGCCACATGGTGATTAAGAATTTTTGGTATTGATAAAAATAGACACATGTTGGCAAGAAGCTCTGATGGAAATAATCGTTTCTTTTAGACAGGATCAGATGAAAACTGCATTTTGTGCAATTTTTGTTATCAGTTTTTCTTTGGAAATTTTTTTATCAACCAGACACTGTAAGTGACAGTATATTTAATTCTCTATAATACTCATGTAAGAGCTTAAACCAATGTAGGGAGGATATCAGGGAAGAGAATGTAGCCATGTTGTTCTGTCCATGGACACAACCACTTGAAAATCAGTTTAATAGCCTAATCTAATTACATTCAGTCCTGAGCCCTTCCCTTGTTGTCAGCAGGAATACCAGACCTTACCTGAGGGACTGAGAGCGCTACACTCATGCTCCAAGCCACAGACAGCATGACTCTGTTCCTCTTTCTGGCCTGATTGATAGCCAGAGGGTTGAGGATGGCTGATTGCCTATCCAGACTGATCACCACTGTGACAAAGGCGCAGGAGTACATTGCCTGCAGTTTAAGAAACATCAGCAGCCTGCAGGCAAAGTCCCCAGCCAGCCACTGGACTGTGATGTTCCACACAGCATCCACGGGCATCACGATGAAGGTCACCAGCAAATCAGCCACCGTCAGGTTGATGATCAGCACCCTGACGTGGGACTTTCTTTTCCCATCGCTGTGTGCCGCCAACAGCACAGCCAGGTTGCAAAAGGCAGAAATGCCACAGAGAATGAAAGTGATGATCACTCTGACTTTGGCTGCTGTTGTAAATGTGGGCAACTGCGGCGCATCACCCCCTGCTGTCCAGTTGGAGGAGGCCGAGGTGCAGTTGCTGCTGGCGTTAACTTGGTGATCTGCTGCCAGATGATACATGGTCACTACAGAGTCACACAGAGAGGTGTTCATTTTCTGAAGCTCGCAGAGAAGGAAACATCCTGCTCAGCCACCGTGAAGATCAGCGCTGGTAATAAGAGCGAAACAAGAACAGGGAATCAGCAAGGGACAAAGTGGATGAGTCAGGGGCCATGAAGTGGACGCAGATCAACTGAACACATCTTTGTTACAAGAGAAAGGCCAGCAAACAACTCATAAATGAATAATAGCCTACAGCGGCACATCAAGAGGAAATAATATGCATATACGCCTGCCACATACGCACTGAGCTGGAAACATGGAGCTCACAAACTGTGAGGAGCATGCAGCTCCATTTAATTAATATTAAGCTGCATGGACAGAAATTCCACATGTGCATGTTTTCCTAACGTGAAAACACCAATGATTATATTCTTGTTTCCTCCTAATTTATACATCATAAAAGGAAAGATTTTTTTAAATGCAATAAAAAAGATTAGGATACATTCAAATATCCAGCCAAGAACAATTTGAAATGACAAATATGAGGGTAAGTGCACAGAGACTAAGAGAGTACAGCTGCATTAATAACATCACAGGGATTCTTTGTATGAAGCCTAAACCATGAAACATTTGGATATTAGAGTTAATCCTCATTCATAAATCAAAGGACTGTTAGCTGTGGAACCAAGTCAGCATCAGGTTTGCCTTGAAAATTTACTGCTGTGAGATCGACTGCATAAGACAACTACAGTTAGAGTTACACGTAATAAATATGAATTATTATCATAGAGAGACAGATATAAATCTAACTGATTGAATGGCATAATGTAAATAATGTCACATAAAGACATAAGAACACTACTTTTTCAGTTATTTCTCTCTGTCTCTCACACACACACTTTGTTCCTCTCTTCTCCAAATCATTTCTTTGTTGTGGGTCTTTGAGAGTTTTCCAGCTGAATACAAACTGCAGTAAATAGACACATACATGCAATTCTGTGTAAATAATGAACTTCTATGGCCCTTTATAAAACAAGATCAGCACCACACCCATAAACATTCAAAATACGCGGAGAACTTGGATGTCCAGGAGACTGGATTCATCCAAGATTTATCCAAATCTGCAGCTCCTCTTACGCACAATTTGACTTGCTGCACTGATGATATTTTATTCAAACAAAGGTCGGACTTATAAACAACACTAAGTAGCCTTCAACATTTGAAATGTTTCCTAAATAATGCAACAAAGCAGGCTGATCTCTCAAGCAGGACAGTGTTTCAATTAAGGTGCGGATCACAGCGCAGTTTTTTTTTTTTTTTTTTTTACTTACGTCAAGTAGAAGAAGGATGTTGGACCCCAGGTATTTAAATAAAACAAAATACAGAAAACAGAAAGAATACAGAAAACAAGCTTCTTCTTTTCCACAGGTTTGATGCTGAGTCCATCCAGGCGGCAGGTTGAGCTGTGCGGCGCCGCTGCTGCAGCTGCTCCACCTTTATCCAGACACCAATCAGAGCCGAGAACATGAACCTCCGAGGTGTGGTCTGACCTCAGCTCCTCTCACACCAACTGCTGCCAAGAAAGGAGAAGCACAAGCAGCCCACGCAGCAAAGGCGCAAAAACTAGGGATGGAAGATCACAAGGCAAAAATAATCAAATAAGTGAATAAGTCAGAGTTTGGATGACGTCTGTGCTGCGTGAGATTCTCCAGTAAAACCAACACTGTGTCTGCCTGACTCAAAGCTGCTTGAAAAACAATATTCCGTTTAATGTGACACACAGCTGAAGATTACAGAGAATTTGGCTTTACTTCTCTTGGATGTTTAACTTTCTGTACAGACTGATGTATGTTCAGAGCATGAAAGTTTAAAATTTCTCTACTCTAAAATAACAACTTAATATATGTAGATGCCTACTATTGCCACTCCTGTAGTAGGCTGCAAGAGTGAACACAAGAGTCTTCATGCACCCCCTGCCTCTGAGCAACTGAAGACCCAGTGAATTAAATGCAGCTATTGTCACCATTAGCTTTGATTATAGTCCCACAGGTGGAAACTGTAAGAGAAATCTGAAATCAATCAATAAACATTAGGTGTGTTACTGTCTTCATGTTGCCTGTTGTGCTTTAATGGAACCTAAAATCAGCCTGTGTTATGTCTTTACACGTGTTTGCTTCTCTCCCGATAAGAAAAAATAAGATAAGAAAGCTTTATTGTCATTATATAATAAGTTAACAAAATAAAACAAGAATTAAAAGCAACTAAATGGTGGAGTAAAAGACGGAAATAGAAATCTTTACAAAAAAATGTACAAAAACTGTACAAGTGGCAGAATATAACAAAAGAACAGAGCGTTGCAAAAGTGATATAGTGGCAGATAGTGCAAATAGAATATACACAGCTGTTTCCTCATTGTGCTTGAGGATGAGGTAGTTATGGTTAGAGTCTAAAGATGTCTGACACCATATGCACGAGTTAAAAATAACAGCCGTACTCTGAATTCAGACATGCTTCCATGGAAAACGATTGCTAAGTGAGAAAGTTAGGAACAAATGAAAGTCCTGGTCTCACACCCTCACACAGGGGGAGTCTTCTTCCTGAAGGGAGTGTGGACAGCAGCAGCCCAACTGCATTTAAGCCACAGACACTGAAACAGCCCATTTAGAAAGGACTACAATCAAGTGTTTTTACAATTAAGGTGAAATGAACCATCTTTGAAGGATTTTGAACTGAAAAATTAAAGACACATTCTGAACACGTGAGACTTTCATTAATTTGTTGAAAAGAGACGCAGTTTTTGACCTTTAAATCTTTCGCTGTAGGTGTCTCTCTGCCAGGAAAGATTTGTGACATCACAACTTACCTGGAAGCCCATCCTGTTCCAGTGGAAGCTTCAGAGTAGAAGGTGATGTTTCTTACCGCTCAGCAAATACAATTTCCATGAATTTTTCCCTCAGAAAATAACAATGTGACCACCTAATGCTGTAGGTGGTCACGTGACAGTCTTGACCACATATACTCATCAGCAGCACACTCCCTGATTTTTGTACAAAATTGTTCTTTCTACAGAACTATACGATAGCTACTGTATAAATTACCAAGCTATTGGAGTGCTGGTACTGTGAAACAAAATCAGTTGTTTGCTAATTTTCTGTTATGTTCAACGGCTGCAAGCCTCTTATTTACCATGACGATTTGACAAGAAAGGATAAATGTTTCAATGTCAAACTACTGCTTGAAGTCAGGCTTAGTGTTGCTACTTTAAAACTGAGAAAGTCTCTTCTAAAAGGGTGGTTGCTGCCACTTCATACATGGGAGCATTTCAGTACTTTTCAGTAAAAAATGCAGCACTGCCATAATTGGCCCAAATGCATGGCAATGAGAATGGTAGCAGGAATATCTCACTCTTCATTTCAGGTACAGCCATGAACACCTTTTATGATGTGTCACAGAAGAAAGTTTACTTCTAGCAAATGAAACACAAATATGTCAGTCATATGCGGATCTGGAATGTCTTCGTAAATGAGAGTCTTCTGCTTTGTCTACTAAAATGGCTATAAATGTAGATGTAATAGATAAGTGTGAACATCTAACTGCTGGGCTCTGTTTCCATGGTAAAGTCTCACCTAAAGCTCAACACAAGTCGAGGCAAGGAGCAGAGAGGACAGGACAGGGATTAATTACATAAAGACACAAAATGTATTTACGGGACAGAAAGAAACATCTGTTCAAATGCAGGTGAGTCTTTTAAAATAAAAATAAGGACAAATAGCATAATACCATAGCTGAGCAAAGACACACAAGCAAACAACAAGCAACAACACATAGTGCACACAAACAGACAAAAGCTGTGGGACCAAGGCAAGCTACCAAGCAATAATTAACATTTGCACATGATTAGACTGCTGAGTCACGTGTTCACGTTTATAAATATTACATTATTGAATTCAAAATGTCCAATTTTTGCAGAGACTCAATAAGATAGTGAACTGAAATGTCAGGAAGAGTCATTCACAATAAACAACTACACTTGGTTATCACTAACTTGTTTATTTTAGAATTACTGACCTTTGAGGTGTAAATCGCTGACAATTAAATAAAGGTTGTAATTTGCACTCCCAGTGTTACTTCACCCAGGAGATAACTGGCTTTGGGATTTATTGAAGGACCTTTAATTACTGCAAAATATGTCTGATTGTAGATTTGTTCTTTATTTAATTTTTTTATGTTAATGCTTGTGTTGCTCATTCTTATTCATCTATTGTCAATATTACATCTTTATATATATTTTATGATATATGATCACCTATGATTGTTGACTAGAATCAAGTTTATTCTTCTATCTGCTTGTGTCAGCTGCTCCGGACAACATTAAAGTGGAAGCTAAATGTGTTTGAATTTGTGCAACAGGGATGAGCTGCTGTGACAGCAGAACAATGTCAGAAGTTGGTGGAGAGAGTGCCAAGATGTATGACTGCAGTCATCAAAAACAATGGTTATGCAATCAAGTACTAACTCCTGTGTGTATCATGTGACGAAAACAGACAGAAAAGAAAACATGGAATGCCTAAAAGCACTGGTTTTGGCAGTACAATGCCATTGCTATTGATGGAAGAACTTAAGTGATTTTGGTTATTATCAAGAAAACCATGGAACATGTCTAAATATCAGCTCTTAAAAGAAGCTCTTATTATTATTATTATTATTATTATTATTATTATTATTATTATTATTATTATTATTATTATTATTATTATTATTATTATTATTATTATTATTATTATTATTATTATTATTATTATTATTATCATTATCATTTTTGTTGTTATCATTGTATTTGTCCAAACAAATGTACCTTTAGTTGTACCAGGCATTAAAATGAACAAGAAATTGAAGACAACAATTGTGGTCTAATAATTTTTTCCATGACTGTAGTTGAGCTTTATCTCTAGCATTAGTTCATTAACAGTAATGTGTTTTATCTGTGGTTGACAGCTACAACAGAAAAAAGTTGATTAGGGACCTACATAACTGTAAGGCTTCTAATAACCAAATACTGTTCATACCAACCTCACTTCACCAGCTGCCATTATTCCTTCATAATCCCTCAAGCAGAGAAAACTGATGAGTTAATCAGGCAGCATTATTAGCGACTTTATGCAAAATGCACTCACAATCACTGCTCAAGGGTGTGAGATACTCGACTGACTCACAGCTGGCATCAGCTTGAAACTCTCTGACTATTGGGTGAAAACAAACAAATTCACACCGTTTTTTATTTATTTATTTAAACTTTATTTACCCAGGAAGTCCCATTGAGATTAGAGAACATCTTTTACAAGGGATACCTGGCCAAGGTAGCAGACATACAAAATTTAAAAGTTATATAAAACAGATATATGATACATGAATAAACAATAAATAGTAAAACAATGAAACAGACTGACAGATATTCAAGGACAGTGACCTCTCAAGAAAAACATTGACATTCCTCCTTCACTGTATTTTTTATGATGCTCTTAAACTCATTAATGGATGTAAATGTTTCTAGTTTAGTTTTTAGAAGATTAATCCATGACCATGGTGCAAGATGTGAGAATGCTGTTTTGCCAAAGTCTGTTGATGACAAGAAAAATGTATTTAACTTAAGAAACATATTATTATCTCAATCCGGCTTGTCTCCAAAGGCCTTAGATTCTGTGTTTGAATGAGGACAGTTTTCACTGGTGATGAATGGCACTAAGAACATCAGGAGAGTTTTCTCCCAATTTCTCCCAATTTCTGGACAAAATATCAGTAGAGTGTTTAAACTGCTTGGAGTTCTTCTGATGTGTCATGGGATGCCCATGTCAAAGACACCACCAGGGATCCTTTACATCAGTGTTGCCAAAAGAGCAGGTCTCCCATGTGATGTTATAAACAAATATACATGGCCTTGATTTGCCAGCCCAGTTTGGGGTGGGCTAACAAAAGGCCCCTCCAAGGAGCTGGAGATCATCAGTATTCTGTCTTCTTCTCTTCTATCCCTGAGTGAAAGACATGATGGTCCACAGCTCATCCCATCTGCAAGGTTTCCCGCCTGCAGCCTCGACACCCACTGACTCACTTTGATGGTGCATGGAATACATAGTGGCCATGAGTCAAACCAAAACACATGAACTCAGTGAACTCCTTCATTCGTCTTGCTTTATCTCCTGATTATGTTTATGACCTGTTATTATATATACTACCAGTCAAAAGTTTGGACACACCTTCTCATTCAATGGTTTTTATTTTATTATCTTAAAAATTGTAGATTAATACTGAAGACATCAAAACTATAAAAGAATACATTTGGAATTATGTTGTAAACAAAAAAATGTTAATCTTCGGTATTAATCTTCAATATAGAAAATAATACAAATAAATACAAAGCATTGAAGGGGAAGGTGTGTTCAAATTTGTGACTGGTAGTGGAAATGAAACCTGAGAGTTGACATCGTGACATTTCCAGACTGCTAATCTTCTTACAGGGAACTGTCACAGCAACGTACGATCCTCCTTATTGGAGTGATGTCCTTTTGTTCATGTTACAGGATCTGTTGGGACACAATGAGATGGATTCATTTTCAGTAAGTGTTGTACAAATCACATCCAGGAAGGAAGGGAACACACTGACCCAAACATGGTTTTATTTTGTCATCCTGGTCTTCCGGCTTCATTCATCACAAGCCCTTGAGCTCAGCATCTCTCAATCACACTCGGTCGGTTTTTTAAGCTTTGAAAAACACACTTGAAATAGTTGAGTTCTTATTTAATTATGTGGAATAGTTATTTCTGATCACATTTCTTTAATAGTGACGTTCTCCTGTTGGTAACATTGACACTTTATACCTACATACTGTAGCTATATTTCCTGCAGTGATGATGAATTTCAATGGTTTTATTCTCAAACTCTGGAATGATAGATAATTACAGTTTTCATGATTACATATACAACACAGAGAGACCGAATAAGATGAAGAGAGAGCACAATCTTTGTTTTAACATGAGCTGATGTAATCATTTTCAAATTACTATAATTCAAATGAGACGAGAGATTTGTTTTTTCACATTTAAACCCCATTTAGCTACTTCAGCTAGTTATTACATCTTTGTGGCAACTTGGCTTTACCACTGCACCTAGATGTTTTAAAGAAATTCAGGTGGGAAACTGTCAATCTCAAGCACCCTGATGTTATTGTGTTTGCTTTGATTCTTCATTTTCTGTTCATTGCCCCACAATTTGAGAGTTATGTGAATCTGTTGAGAGTTTACACTTTATGTACTGTCAGAAGTGCAGGTACATACAGTATGAAGTACGACCATCTCAGCCACAATAAATCATTCAAACCTTCATGGTAAAGTGGCCAGATGGAAAGTACTCTGAGTAAAAGTGTGCTCTGTGACCATGAGGAATAAAATTCTCTGGTCTGATGAGTCAAAACTGAACTGAACTCAAAGCACTATGGCCTTCTAACACCATCCCAAAAAGTGAAGCAGGGTGGTGGCGGTATCATTATATGGCGTACCTCTCAGCAGCAGGGACAGCAAGACTGGTCAAAACTGAATGCAGCAAGCTTGAGGACAGGTATCAGACTGTCCTCAAATGTCTCAGCCAAAGCTTGGACACACATTACATCTGTGGAGAGACCTGAAGATGGAAGTTCACAGATGTTTTCCATCCAATCTGATGGAGGCGGACAGAGTCTGCCTGGAAGAAAGAAAACACACATTTCTCCTCATGACAGAAATTCCTCTCAGAAAATGTAATCTTCTGGTTTGTGCCTTTCTTGTCTTCTTCCATGCACAGAAGCAGCCAACTCAGTCCGCTCGGGGACAAAACACAGAGCTAACATGACTAACAGCAGGAACAGGAAGACAAAGCTGACATTTTCAGCCGCAAGTGGCCCAAGGAGCTTCATGTGCTTTATGTGTAATGCTGTGTCAGGACCGGTGTCCTTTGACACCTACATTTCAAGACCGCATGCATCATAATGTCGACAGCGGCATTTCTTTATGTGGCCTTTTCTGTACTTTTAATTTGGAGGACACAACTCTGTCATCATCATCTTTAAATCAACTCAGCTCTGTCATATTTCAGTTGCCAAATGTTTCCAAAAGTACATCATGCACTACTGCCATGTATAGTGGACTAGAAAATTAAAAACTCTCAGTAAAACCAGATGTGATTCAAGTCTCTCCAAGTTGATTTCCAAGCAGTGTCATAAATCACTGCAGAGCTGCTGCCTGTAGTGTCTATATGACACTTTAGTAATCCATCTCAGCATTGACAGTGTTGTCAGTTCATGGCAGAGATTAAAAGACTGTTTTTGCTTTTATCCTGTAAATGAAGTGAATATGATTATATACAAAAAGAAGAATGGAAGAGCATTCTCTGGTGCTTGTAAACAACTTGATTGAATTAATTTCACAATCAATGAAAGGCCAATCAGCAGAGTAATGTAACCTGTGACTCCCTGCTGCTCTCATCAGGTCAAGCCGACTCTTATCTCAACCGCAGCAGCTGTCATCACAGTTCCCTCAGCATGAAGGCTCAGTTCTACGTTATGAAGCATAAAGCACAGAATGGTGTGACCATTAGGGTGAAAGGAACATTTATTCTGTTTTCCCACAGCAGAACACCGAAGCCTATAGCAGGTATTGATCTTTGGTGTATGTGTTCTATGAGTCAGAGGACTTCATCACTCAGCTGGCACTGCATCACTGACAGACCTGTGGGATTTATTGTTCATGTGAAAGAGACAGGAGCTGGACTGTATACGAGCAAACTGATCACTTCTTCTTTTTCTGTCATAGCTAGCAGCCCCTTATCAAACTGAATGCACAAGCAGAATTTTGCAGAAACACACCGACACATTAAAACCTGATGGTCATAACATTAACCAGTAATATTGCATGAGATTTCAATGTTTACATGTTGATAGTCATTAAGGGAATTGCTTATTTGTTGTTGTTTTCTTCACCTAGCAAACCGAGTGTCCAAGAAATAGGCATGTCAGCACCTACAAAACTTCAGATTGCCTTTTTAAGAATTAATTTTTTTTATGAGTTTGACAGATTATGTTACCTTCTGACAGCATCAGGGTAACTGATTCCCTCTTTTTCCAATTAACTACAGGCATGGGTGTTAAGCATCTTCTCGTCTCATTAATTCTCACCAAGCAAGCAAACAAGAATTTTCCCCAAAATGTCAAATTGTTCCCATGTTGTGACAGTAAATGTCTCTCTTTTTTACATGTTCTCTCAGATCATTTTCGTCTTCAAGCAAACTTTTCTCCCTGTTCAAGCTTAGTTTTGCTTATCAGAATAATGCATTTTATTTAAAATTGTCATGTGGGCTTTTTGCTTAATAACATTTTTGGAAAAAAAATTAAGGAATTTACATGTTTCAGGCAGCATTTGTCTGTGACAACCAGGCTGAGTTCAGTATACTGCTTTTTTCTCTGTGCTGTTACCTCCATTCCTATACTTTGGTGAATAATTACGAAAACTGGGGCACAGCAAATGACATGCTCATCACTGCAAGACAGCAAATTCCTTTTTTTCTCTCTTCTTTATCATTTATTTTTAGGGACTCAAAAACTACACTCAGAGGGAATCAACACAAATCAATCCAGATCATGTGGCTCCCAAAGATTTCAGCTGGATGTGCATTCATGTGTGTGTGTAGGCAGATGTCGGTGCAGGTGTGGTTCAGCAGCCCATACCGTACTTGGTAAAGCAATCTATAAAGCAAATGCATTTCTTTTCTAAAAGTGAGCAATGTTATTTGCGGAACACTGATTTGCCTACAAATAGAAAACATAACATGCTCAGCAGATACACCCCCGACTGGCCTGGGAATGGGTTCCGGTGAAATACTCAGATATTCATGTTGTGATCACTTAAATATGAAATGGTATTTACTCAAAATGCTATACAAGACAGGAAATGTTCGTTATGCATGCAGTTAGAGAGTGTTTTAGTGAGAGAACAAATTTGAAAGTGATGCATTTAAATCAGACACCTCCAGCCATAGTTGCAGCTGCCAGCTACTCAGGTCAGGGTCAGACTGGAGGAGGCAGCTGCTGTGTTTATCTCCCATTTTGACGCTGTGAAGCTTCGGGGATGAGCCAGGAAGTCACCATGTGATGCTTGAAAATCCATTGCCATATGGTTAGTTTGAGCCACTGAACCTTTTTCTGCAATGCAGTGACGGATGGGAAGATCACATTAATTCATTACAGATGACACATTCTTAGTCATTTGTATCGAGAATATAGAGAATCAATAGAGCAAGATCATTCTGTATGTGTAAGAAGAAAAGAAAATATTATTGTGAGAAATCCACATTGAACACATGTTCTGTGCAATTCACATACCCAAAGACATTATTAATGGTCAAATAATATCCAAATATTGACAAATTCCTATCAAATCCTAATGTGTATATATATATCCTTAGCCAAATCATCTCTTTTTGCTGAACACTGTTAGTAATTGTCAGAATTGAATACTCTTGATAATTCTATTGTTAATTGTTAATCTTTGAGTGCTTAAACTGTATTTATTTTTTTCAAAATTCTAAGCTCTGTGTGGAAAAGGCAGTCACATGATGAATTCATCAGCTTCAACAAGCACCTGATTACATCTCGGACAAACAAAGAGGTTTGCCATTAGCTAATTAGCGCTGAGGAGTGCTCTGGATGACATCACAGCGTCATCATGATTAAAAATGTGACCGCGTGTATTTTCAGCATGTGGCAAATTACACTGAATGAGTGACTAGAATGAGTCATATGATAACGAGGCACACGCAGCTGAAGAGCTACTGGATGGAATATTCAGTGAGTGGTCATTAGCCTTGACAGAACTGCACAGCGTGAAACACAAGTCACATGAACGTAAAAACACAGTGCACACCTACAGAATGTCATGAAGTGGTTTCTAAAAATAATCTTAGAAAATACACCTGTGCTGATGAAATGGGTATCAGATTGTGGACTAGAAAAAGTGTGAGCTGATGGAATTTCCATTTAAACATAGGTTAAGCATTTGTTTACGAGAACAAACTTTCACATCAGATCAGCAGACGTAATATAGGTTGCCTGCATTTATTTTAGAATTACTTGACTACTTGAATGGCACACTAGCCTAATGTATAATATGCATTACAATATGTGATTGTTAGCAGAGAGTAGAGATGCTAGACATGCTATGGATGATAATTTTTCATTCTGACAAGGAAGCACTGTATATACAAATAAAAGATGGAAGGTGAATATAGTTCATTTCAAAAATACATACTGTCCATGCTACAAACACATCAACTGTACATGTGCTAGAAAGGTGGACTCTTGCTGTGTGCATTGTGCGTAAACATCAATCAGCCACAACATTATAACTACTGACAGGTGAGGTGGACAACATTAATAATTTTGTTACTGCTGCAGACTAAACACACCCCTCCATGGCAACAGCACTCCACAATTAAAACAGCCTTCCACAGCAGGAAGAGCCCAAAACGTTGGCTCTCCAAACTCACCAGATCTCAATCTGATCAAACATCTGCACCAGCACAATTCACCACCCAGGCACCACCCTGCAACCACTGGACCCAAAGGATCTGCTGCCAAACACCACAGTACAGCCAGAGGTCCTGTGTTCATGCCTCACCAGGTTAAAAGCTGTTTACGTGGACCTACGTGGAGGGACACCAACAAATGATAAATGCTGGTGGCTTTATTGTTGTGGCTGAACACTGTATGAGTCACCTAAAGTGATTACAGGTTATACCGTTCTCTAATAGTGTAGTTTCCATGGCAACATTGCTCAAAGTTTCATATACGTTGGGTCACACCAGAGAGTATCTATAGAGTGTTCCAGATCTTCCATGGTTCCCTGTAACTGGTAAATCTCAGTGACATTTCAGACTGTGGAAGGTTGGAAGTGCTTTGATTTCTGCTTCCATTGCTTTATGTGTTAGCTTTGTTTTAGATAGCCAGTTATTGAGTGTGACCACAGTATGTGAAGAGTCAGAGAATTCTCCAAACACTGTAAAGGTTCTCAGATGATAATTCTCTTCCTGCGCTACAAGTTCTAAACAACACATTAAGACCTAAGACTTAATTAAGCTTTGACATTTAACAACTTTTGCGCATGCAACAATTGCTGTGTTATTTGTCATTGTTTTGTCTTTGCCAAAAGGATAGAAATGACACGGGCTTGACAGGAAGTCTAACCTACTAAAAACTTGACTCCATCAGGCACTGACTCACAGCATGGGTCAATATTTCTCTACTCTCATGATGTTCAGAGACTTCCCAGAAGCTCAGCAGGTTGCACAGTATTTACTTTCATGGCTCTCATGCACTTGGCTTTGTGTATTTTGACAACACAAGAAATCAGTCAGAGCAGTAGTAGTGGAGGATGCATTCAGATCTTTTACTTAAGTCAAAATACGAATACAAAAAGGTTAAAAAAAAAAAAAGTCCTGCATTAAAAAATCCAACTTAAGTAAAGGTACATTCTGTAAGTATTAGCAGGGATGAGTAAGTGTTTAAGTTAAAGTACTGGTTTGGTCTCTCTGACTGATGTCACAGCTATATAACAAAATTAGATTATTAATGCCAAAGCATCAGTGTATCACCTCATGTTACTGTTGTAGGCGGTTTGACTTACTTCATATCCTGTTGTATTTACAGAATTGATATATACATTTGAGGTGAGAGAAAAGAATGAAAGAGAAAGATCTCTATCTGATACATAAGACTGTGTTCAGAATTTGAAAGTAATCTTTGATTATTGATAAGATATTGGAAACAGTCATTGAAATTAAACCATGGGTGAAGTTTGAATACAAAGTGTGCCTCAGTGTACTACATCCACCAGATGGCGTGTTGACTCTGTCATACTCTCACAGCCATAAGCGATAGTCTGAGGATAAACTGCTTTGATACTTTTCATGAGACACGTTCATCTTGTGGCCTTGCATGTTTATGCACTCACTACTGTATTTAAAAGATTTTATTTAGTTGCTTGATAAAAAATGAACACACTGGCTAAAATCAAGCATATACTGGCAATATCATATTTACTCTCACGTAAGCGGGCTCAGTTCACCCTCCAGTGGTTAGATCCTGTAGCTAGTCACACAGAAGCTCAGACTGGGTGTAGATTTGCTCATTAAGTTCGAGAAAGTTTGATTCATCAAAGAGAGGCATAGGCGCTAACAAAAAAAAATGTACTGATCAAAAAAAAGTATAAGCCAAAAAGTCATCTAACTATTGAGAACTATTTTGAACATGTACTAATATTTGAAAGAAACTGTTCAACATTCAGACACGTCACTGATTAATGGTAAACGGCCTGCACTTACATTGTACTTTTCTACCTTTGTGGTTCTCCAAATACTTGACAGTGTTTCCCATTCAATCAGTTGCACACACACACACACACACACACACACACACACACACACACACACACACACACACACACACACACACACACACACACACACACATACACACATAATAATAGTCAAATCTTTGTAGTTTAATCAGTCAGACATTCTCTCTTGTAAATAAACTGGCTTGATTTATGAACTGGACAGAATCATTTGATATTTCATGACACTGATAAGATGTGATGTGTCTTCACTTTTGTTCTTTACTGCTGTGCTTTAAAATGGCCTGTTCATGCTTACCTTTTACATATGGACTTTTACGTAGATTTTTTTTGCAAGAAAATATATTATAATAATCTCGAATTATCTAAATATTTTTCAGATCTATTTATTTGTATGACTTACCTAATGTTTTACTGCTAATAAATTCATTTGCTATTTATGTTTTGTTTCATTAGATATTTAGTTTGTTCTTCATTTGGAAAGTCCTTCAGTAAACATACTACAACATAACTAAATATCTCTGAATCTGTGGTCAATTGCGGTGATAGGAAAATGCTTCAGCTGTAGCTGCACGGCAGGATTTTAACTTTAGTAGCAAGCACTTTTATTTCTTGACTACATGGACATTAATTTCAACTACTACAAGCATTAAAATAGTACTTTTTGCAGTTCAGCAGACAGTAAGAATTTTCCTGAATTCTCATTTCATTTAATGATCTAAATCCCCGATTGATTACTGGTTGTGCAGGTTATGCA